>NW_017275293.1:0-1003 GCF_001594065.2 Cyphomyrmex costatus | reverse complement strand
TGAGGAGGAGTATCTCGGTGAGGCGAGCGTTATTCGTTTTATTGTAAAGCCACCGATCGCGTACTTTGTTGTGAGCGTCTTGAGCGGATCGCGTGTAAGAATTTACGCGGATTTGATTCGGTCGATGTCGTACCGGCAAAGAGTAACGTCATTGTTTCTGTCGATGAGCGCGTGCCATCCGCTCGAGCGTAAGAGTTTGTGAACTCAGGATTGTCGTTATTGCTCGCCCGTGTCACTGCCAAGTCATATTGTTCGTATTGATTGTTGAGATTCCGGTTTGTTTAAGATTAGAGTCGAGCTGCTCAGCATTAGGCTGTCGGTGTGCTGGAAGTTCTTAGAGTCGAACATTTCTAAGTACCGTCGTCGACGACCTTGCCATTGTACTTTCTGTAATAAAGTAAACTTGTCGTCGACGCGCGACCGTGGTATTCTGTAAATTACGTCAGCTCTTGTATCGACGCGAATTGAATAAATAGGAAACTCTTTGTTATTGTTAATATTAATTGCTGTATAATTATTTCTGTCTGCCTCTACCTCGTTCTCCGACATTGTTCCCCGCACATCGCGAACCACCCCCTCTACCAATTTTGTTGGCTGAGCTAGCTGAGCCTGTCCGTCGCGAATTCCGTTGCTCTGTAATTTCTTTGTCCGAGCGTAACATCTTAATATTTAGTGCGAAGAGTGGCACGCTCTCTCGTGCCTGGCGCCCAACGAAAATTAGTACGGCTCGAATATCGTAGCATATAAAATTTAAGGAAGAACCGCACTTTTGTTAATTACATTATTGCGTCCATCTTTTGAGCTATCGCGTAAAAAGAGCAGCGGATGAAGTGACGAAGTTGTGTCGTTCCTCAAAAGTACGGTCACAGTATATATATATGGCTTTGGTACATTTCGGGGACATTTTTTGATACAGATGGTACATTTTGAGGACTTTGTACACTTTCGAGGACAGTCTTCAAAATTTTTTTTGTATATGGTATATTTTAAGGACTGTCTTCAA
>NW_017275292.1:32115-36374 GCF_001594065.2 Cyphomyrmex costatus | reverse complement strand
TAGAAAAAAATTATTGAGACTATTTATTATTAAATAATCAATATAAAATTTAGTAATTGTATAAAAATATAAGTATTAAATCGCTTGTTATATTATAAAAAAAAAAACAACAAAAGTAAGGTGTTAATATTCGGTATAAACAAGCAACAATTTATCAGTTGACAAATTTATTATAAAAAAAAAATTCAGAATTAAATACGAAACGTTTCGACGCTTACTGAAGTCCTCTTCAGTCTCAAATACATAAAGATATCGAAAAACATATAACAAATCCAATAATCTATGAGCTATAACTCAGATGTCAAATATTCTCTATTAGTCAATTGTAAAATAAAGGAAAGAAAATTGTCAAATAAAGCTGTTTCTGCATCGTGATTCTATGGAATTATTAATAAAATTAAGATTTAATTAGAGGATAAATAAAACCAAACTAAACATGAAAGTATATCTAACTTACGTAAATTTCAGATGCCCAAGTGCAACTTTCTTTTCTTCAATAAAATTATTATATTATTACACCAGAGATACATTGTGTGTAAAAGACAGTTGTCAGAAGAATAAAGGAATTATGATTTTAGCAATTCGAAATGTCAAACTTATTTATTATTATAAGATATATCAAAACAAAATATTATATGCTTTGTCTAATTTTTCCGTGTCGTTTTGGGCATTAATGCCATTCTTCTGTTCTTTAATATAAAGCATTTCTGAAATCAATCTCTTGTTGTAATGAGATTCTACATCCATAATTTGAACATTATTCCAATCAAATAAATGTTTATATTGACTGCAATGTTCAGATATTACAGAATATTTCAATGGATCACCTCTCAAATTGCGCTCATGTTCCTTTACTCTTGTGATCAACTTTCTTTTAGTTTGTCCAACATAAGACGAACTGCAATCTTTACAATTAATTTTATACACTATATTATTTTTTTGTATAGTATCTGTATTGTCCTTATGCACTTTAATAATACTACTAAGTTTATTAATACTCCTGAGTCCTACTGTAAAAACTTCTTTATTTAAATTAGATGTAATATAATTTGTGATATTTGGAATGAATGGTATAACAAAAAGTTTTTTTTTTATAGGAAGACGATCAATACAGTTACTAGTATCAGTATGTGTTCCAATTAATTTAAATTTACAAATAAATTCAATTCTTCTTTGTATTGTACTAAAAATTAATTGTAAAGGATAATTATTATTTAATAACGTTACAATGCAAAACTCAATATTCTTGGTATGAAATTCATAATTAGATAGTAATAATGCTCTATCAACCATGTTATATATGACACCAATCTTCTGTGATAAAGGATGATTTGATAAATAAGATAAACATCTACCAGAAAACGTATCCTTATGATGCCAATCTATTTTCAATTTGTTGTTATCTACTCTTATTTTTAAATCTAAATAATTCAAAGATCTATTATTTTCAATTTCTACCGTAAATTGAAGTCTATTATGAATGCTATTAAAAGTTTCTACGACTTTGTTCACCAAATCTCCAGGAACAGTCATGATAATATCGTCAACATATCGAAAGTAAAATGAATTATTTAATTGTAAGTTGTTTAAGGCAATTTCCTCCAAATCTTGCATCACCATATGTGCTAATATCGGAGACAATGGAGACCCCATAGGTGTTCCATAAGTTTGTTTGTAAATTTTGTTATTGAAAGTAAAATATGTAGAGTCAAAAATAAAATTAATTGCTTTGATAAATTCATCAAAGGGAATTGTTGTATTCTTATTTATTAATTGCCATCTTTTGTTAATACTATCATTGACAAGATCCAAAGGTATGTTAGTGAACATAGATACAACATCTAACGAAATTAAGATCTCCGAATTATCTATTTGTCTACCATCTAAGTTTTTAAATAGTTCAAAGCTATTTTTAACATATTTATTGTCATCAATTAAACTTTTTGAAATAATATTATGTAAAAAGGTTGATAAAGCATATAATGCAGTATTGATTGAAGAAACTATTAAGCGAAAAGGCACATTAATTTTGTGGATTTTTGGTAGTCCATATACTTTAGGCAGAGATGAATCACTAAATTTTAAATTGTATGAAGCTTGTTTTGAAATGTATTTTTTATCTAACCAATCTTTAATTAAGTTATTAAGTTTCTTTTCAATTATATGTATCGGATTTTTTTGTATAATTTTATAGGTACTAGTATCTTCTAATGTATTTTCTATTTTATGGATGTATTCATTTCTGTCTAAAGCTACGGTAACATTTCCTTTATCCGCTCTAGTATATATAATATTGGGATTATCTTTGCAAAATTCAATAGTTTCTTTATACATGTGACACAACTCCTTATCAATACTATTAACATTTTTATTGTTATTATGTGTAAATTCATTTAATTTTGGAATAATATCTGTTCTTAGTTTAGATTGACAATTATCGTTGAGACATTTATTATAATTTTCAAAGTCTTTGATAAATTCTCTGGTTGACCTTTTTTTATTAATATGTGACGGAAGGGAGAATTTCTCTCCCAATTGAATTAAATTAGATACAGAAGGAGGGATGTCACAGCTGGAAAAATTAATAAACCATTTTTCATTAGTCTTATGTAAATTATTATCAGTTAACTGAACAAATTTCTCAGGTTTAATTTGATATGAAATAACATTTGTATCATTTTGAAATTGATAATTAATCGGTTTTATTTTTTTAATCTGTGCTTTTTTTGTTTTTTGAATGAGCCAATTGAATTTCCCTGAATATATTCCTTCATATTTATATTTGAAATTATAAAAGGATATTCTATGATGTTCTGAAATCTCATTCCAAATATTAATAGGTACATTATTATTCAAAAAATTTTCTAAATAATACAATCTTAAATCTAAATTTTGAATTTGCCTGTTAATATCAAAAATTTCCAGCTGTAACAACCTCTCTTCGAAGGAGGCTAAATAATAATTAAATTTCTTAATAGATTTGAAATAGATTCTTAATAGATTTAGTAATTGTATACACGCAATATTTTTTCAATTTGCTAATACTTTATACCAAATTTCTGTCAATAATAACGATGTATATTATTTACTCAACAAAATTACCTTTTTAAAAAAAGGAAAAAAGGCGCCAAGTGTGCGTGTTGGCCTCACAAAAAGCCGTTACATATTATTACAGTATACAAAAAATGAAATGAAATCTTTGTAGATTGCGCCAATATTGTGAAAGAAATATATTTTCTTTTTTTTTGCCATATATATATCATATACTTTATTTCAAAAAAGTAAAAGTACAAAAAACTTGGCGTTTACTCGTAGTTTTTAAATACCAAGATGCACCATAAAGTTCAATGAAATTTTTTTAAATTAAATGCAAATAAAACAATTACGAGTTATTATTGTTTCTAAGAAGTAATTTCTTTTTTTATTAAATCTAATTTTAAAGAATTTTTAAAAAATTTTTTTTAATTCATACAATATTACATCATACAATATTCCGATAACAATATGGAAGTATTATCATACTTCTAACTTCTTTCCTTTTTCGTTACTACATGCGAATATAGTGTCCAATCGATCCTCGTATAGTTTAAGGCCCGGTATTTTATCACCTGGTTAACTTGTGATTAGGCGTAACTTGATGTTTTATCCAATGGGCTTTATCTGTGATGAAACATCAGATTAAGCACAAGTTAATCAGATATTGAAAAAGGACCTGACATATCTTATGCGTTAGAAATTGTATCTGACATATTACAAAATTCGAGAGTCTCGACGAGATTCTCGGTATCATCGAGACTCTCGGTATAAAAAGTTTCGTATCGGTCTCAAATTCGGACTTTAAGTCTCGTCTCGGTCTCGTCTCGGTCTCGGCACGATACTCGAGACTAGTCTCGGTATCGTCCAAAACACTAATCTCAACAAAATTACCTTTTTAAAAAAAAAGGAAAAATGGCGCCAAGTGTGTTAGCCTCACAAAATAAAATGAAATCTTTTTAAATTGCGCCAATTATGAAAGGAATATATTTTCTTGACACATATATAACATACTTTATTTCAAAAAGTAAAAGTACAAAAAACTTGGCGCTGCTAAACCTCAAAATATACAATAATAAGATGGTTATTAAATAATTCCGAATATGAAAAATAATAAGAAATTAATAGAAAAAGAAATAAGGACTCGTTATATAAAAATAAACAATATGAAGAGTCAAGGGCGATATAAAAAAAAATAATAAGGTCTCTCTCTCTCTCTCTCTCTC
>NW_017275292.1:18719-31941 GCF_001594065.2 Cyphomyrmex costatus | reverse complement strand
GAAACAATATTTAAATATTAAATCTTATAAGACCGTGAGAAACACAACCAATAAAATGCCTTTAACGATCGAACTGTATCTTAGGTACTAATTATAATTCCGTGAGAATTTATATAAAACTAGCATCAAAACTCTCCTCTCCTTCTATGTTGATTAGCGAAATTAGAAATTGCACACCTGTAGCTTTAGCAATTCTTTTCAGATCAGCTTTTTTGCAACGAGAAGTCTAGACATGCGATTTTCGCGTTCGTTATCCTCTTCGGCATTGCTTGAGAGGCGACAGTACAGTTCAAAGCATAGCCTCGAACACTTTTTCCGTGAACTTTCAAGATATTGACTGCTTTATAACAGGATACAAAAATCCTCCTTTGCTATTGTTGATTTTTATCTATCTAATGTCATTACGTTGACAGCTAATCGATATAAAATAAAATATGCTAGCAAGCGTCGTTTAAAACGTGAAACGGACAACATTTTTTCGACAAAACGCCGTCTGTGTTTAAAACGTGAAACGGACAACATTTCCGATGTTAAAATTTTTGACATTTCAACTTCACATCGAGATATCTTCCTTCGTAGGGTACGTAGACAATAAAAACATATTTATAATATAATTTAAACACTAAAACTAAATTACGGATATATAAAAGTTGATAAATTCAGCCATTTATTGTGAGATCCGATAATCTCGGGTACACGGAACTCATCGACTCGCGTAAAGATACACGTGCGATCTCGCGCTTCGCGTTCACTTGGCGCGAGACACTACCGTGTCTCTTGATAAAGGAGACTGAAGAGAACTTATGTATAATGTTGAAACGTTTCTCATTTTAATTATAGAATATTTTAATAAAAATTGTCATCATTTAATTTGTTGGCTTGTTTTAATACCATAATTTTAATATCATTATTTTAGTTGATTAGAAAAACATTTTAAAAGTAAAAATTTCAAGCTTTAAAGTCATTTTCTTATATTTAAATTTCGTTCTTTTTTTATAATACGAAGATGTATAAGGTACCTGAGCCGAATAAAGCCCAGTACAAAATAAGGCCCACTTTTAAAATTACCGCTTATAAATGCACTTTATGTCTAAATTATATACTTAAAAGATATGTCATAGGGCCGATAAGAAGATGTCTAGAAAAATAGAACCGGCAACAACTCGGTTTTTTAGTATAATGTGAACTTAGTGACGAGATGGATGTTTTGTGTCGTTTTTATAAAAATCCGCTGCAATAAATTGATAATATTTGAAAAAGTTTATTAAATATACGTTATTTTGTAATTTATTATATTATAATATACTATAATATTATTCAACTCTCTAATCAGTAAAAATAATAAATATATATATCAATTTTTTAGAATAAATATATTGTTTAGGAACGACATACTCATCAAATAAGGCCCATCTCTTTTCCTTGTATGATATTTGATCGAAACAAGGATAAACTGATGCTTATATGCATGCACCGCGTCGATGTGTTTTGATGGTATCGATATCGATTTGATATTAGCTTTCTCACTGGGTAAATGGTATCACGAGTTATGTATGGGACTTACATCACAAGATACAGATTTTCAATACTGTTAATATCTTCAAATTAAAATTTATTGAGTTAAAGTTACCTATAGATGTCAAAGACGATTACCAAAGATTATTTGTTATTTAAAAAAATGTTTTTTTTTTTAAATAATGTTTATTTTTAATTAATTTGTTATTCGGGCTTTATTAAATACATATGCATGTAATAAAACCCAAAATCAAATTTTTTTTAAACAAATTTTTTGCTTATATTTAAAAATCTTTATTATAAAAAATGTATACATTTTTTATTAGTTATTAGAATAAAGATTTTATTTTTACAAAGTTTATTTTAATATCCCTATAAATAAAATAAAAAGAAAAGAAAATAAATTAGATGGGCCTTATTCGGCTCAGGTACCTTACATATATGTACATTTGGGCAACAAAATTGAAACGAACTTTCCAAACAACCTAATACAATCATCCAAATCACTATGTATTCTCATTTTATCGAAAAGAAAAAACAATAATTGCATGTTTCTAATAATTTTATATTTAATCTATTTTGTTTCTTGTTCTATAAAATTTATGTTTTTCACGTTTAATTAAAAGTTTTAAAGGGTAGTAAAAATATCAAGTACTCACACAGGCGCCAGATACAATTTCTCCGTACAGTGGTAAATTTCCATTTTTGTCCATAAACTTATCTCTGATAAAATCATTAACTGTGAGTTTAATAGCCTTTTCTGGAGCTACACCCATTAATTGAGGCATTAAACCTCGATAAAGACCAAAAAAACCTTCATGCCGGATCACCTGTCAAACACAAAATACCAACTTTATGATTAACAATGCAGAAAGTGTTACACAGCGAGACTTTTTGATTCCAACCTTTTTACAACAATCAAAGCTATTTCTGTACATCAGCTCGCCTATAAATGATCCAGTTCTCTGATTCTGCATTCTGGTCTTCACCAAGTCGATAGGATATACAGCTGTAGCACCAACCGCTAAGAAATAGATAATTAATTCTTTATTTCTTAACCCTTTGTGTGCGCAACCGAGTACCCGGGTACTCACCACGGTACATGTAAGTACACGGTTTGCATGTAAGTGGATTGAAAATTAAAATTTCGCTTGGGACGTCCGGATCGTCGTTATTTAACTTAATTTTTAGCAAATGGTGCAGTTAAAAATTTTTAAGAATTTTTTTGTAAGGAAGGGATTAACAACGTTAACTTTAATGGTAAAAAGTTGGTTGTGTACACAAGGGTTAAATAAATTATTATTATTAAAATTCTGTCAAATAAATATTCGTCTCGAAGTCTTAAAAAATTGTGCATGCTTTTCAATAAGAAATAGATGTAACGTGTTACTGGTGTGTATAACACTGTTATACAAGTTACTTTATTAATAACGGATTAACGTATCACGTGATGAGTTGACGATTCTCTGATTACAGGCTCTCTATGCATGCGTAACGTGTTCTTGCTTTTCATCATAGTTAACGTTTGTAGGAATATACAAGGTATTTTCAAATTCGCACCCGCGAAGTACCAGACTCATACTTTACGTTAAAAGAAACAATATTTTTCTTTTGCAAAATTGCGTCTGACTTGTAGTTTTTGCAGAAGAGCAGGTTGAAGTTAATAAACTCTCTTATCTATGCGGCGCTCAGGGCCGACGCGCGCTCCTAGTTCACTTCGAAATATTTTATAACATTAAAAAGTTGTTCCTTTTGTTTTATAGTGAAAATAAAACAGGAGTTTACAGATATTTGGATTCTCTTATTTATTTAAATAATGATTTTGATATTAATAATACGTATTCTTACATTTGATATCACAATTTATAAATACTTCTGTGTAATGTGCAGAGATGTTTTCAAGTTTCAATAACAGCTGCCAATCGGCAACAAAATTAAAGAACAGCTAAATTTTTTTTAAAAAGTTACATTTTTCTGAAAAATTATCAATCTTTAAAATACTTTAACATTGTGAAAAAAATCATGCAATAATCTCCAATGGGTTATTTTAAAGACTGAAGCCGTCTATTCCACTTTTATCTATTTCAGATAACAGTGGAATAGGCGACTTCGGCCTTTGAAATGATCCATTAGGGATTATTGCATGATTTTTTTTACATGTTAAAACGTTTTAAGGGCCTCTTTCACCAACGCCGATTAACTTAATCGACGATTAGTCCATTAGAATTGACCAATCGCATTTATCATTTAGTTTTGACAACAGACGCGATTGGTCAATTCCAATGGACTAATCGTCGATTAAGTTAATCGGCGTTGGTGAAAGAGACCCTAAGGGGATCCTAAAGCGACGGCCGAACTTGATCGAGGTCGGTACAACAGATTTGTGACCATCCACTTACGCCCTCTGCCTGCCGCGCGCCGCCGCTGGCCGCGTGCTGTTTACATCTATCATATACAATCACATATGATAGCTCCTCTACTCATTTCGTATTCAGTACGTGTTTTTATTGATAAAACGCGTTTTTATCACTGAAATTCTATACTATGCGTAAAGTATACTATAGCATGTTAGAGCGCTAACATCATTGTAAGCGCGTGTTGAATACGGGCCTTCGAGTGAGTTGGAGTATGCAACGCGAGCAAATATCGAGCAGAGAAAACCTCTGCTTCGACTATTATGATCGTGTTGTCACACATATACAGGGTGTCCCAGTAACTCTGTTACAAGGCAATCTCTGTTACCGTTAATGATACGCGAAAATGTCTAAGGAAGAAATTGTTTGGTTCGGAGGGAAACATGTACTGGTCACCTTGTTTCTTTTCTAGGTGGAGGCGCTAAAAAGATATGAAGGTCACCTCCACTTTTTTAAAATGGTAATTTTTTTAGATAATGTGATTCCTCTAATTATTTTGCATATAAAAGTATTAAGGTAGAGATACCAAAAAGCTAATAGTTTTCAAGATACTTTACACTTTATTTTCATATATATTGACACATAATGTTAAATAACTCGTTGTTCCGGAATAGGATAAGTTTCGCGCCACAAAGCCGAATAGAAGGATCGATTGCGTCATCCTTCGATTCCGTCCGTGAATCTTTCATCGCACTCACCGCGCCATCTTGCGAATATCATTACTACAATTTAGCCGCATATTTGGATACCGATGTCGCTGTCGTCCTGCCGATTCGTCGCGCTAATCGCGCAGCGCGATTCTACCCTCAGACACAAATCAGTACTTGCCGTGTCAAGTTGTGCGTGCTCTCAAATTACTCGTTGAAAGCAGCAGCTTTCTTTCTACAGGTTCACTACCGCGACTCGTTACTTTGGACGTCTCATCACGGCTACTATCGTGGATGAGTATCGGCGAATTAACCGCAGTTAATCGTCTCTCTCGCCGTGCCACGCGAATAACACTGCGTTTATTTTGGTGAATAAAACTTGCATACAACAAGTTAAAAGGGAGTGCTCAGTGTTCTCAACCATCCACTCCACCAATCCATTCCGTCATTCGAGATCTCAGTCGAGATCGAAGCAGCGATTTCAAACATAAAGAATTTTGGTCCTTCGAGCCGGATTCGTGGCGAATAAACAACAAAGGACATTGTGACTCTTCGTTCACTTTCGTGAACGTAAGTGACGTGGCACATCGCAAGATTTCCGTTTCGAGCATACCAAGTTACGGAAACCTCTCAAACTCATAATGGAAGATTTACTATCGCAGCAGCGATTAGCTATGCGCTCTGTCACACGCGCATTGGAAAACTTTAAGAAGATCGGCCGTGCAAATCACACGTACGGCATAGATCGGAATCGCCTTCAAACTCTCAAGGAGACTTACGCTCGATGCGAGCTCCTGCACGCACAACTGCTCAAAGTCGCCACCAAGGAACAAAAGGATACCGAGAAATACTTCAAGGAGGATGTCTACATCGAATTGAAGGACGCCTACCTCGCAGCATCGGACTACATCTCCGACGCCCTCGCCTCTCTCGAAGCAGATCAAGCGCCATCAAGTCCAGGGTTATCCGTGAGTCAATCACAGAAATCCGAAAAAACTCTTACATTACCGCGCAATAATTTGCCGAAATTCTCCAGCGATTTACGGGAATGGGAAACGTTTCACGATCAATTCCGCTCCATGATTATCGATCATGCAGAGTTGTCGAATGTTACGCGCTTGCAATACCTTTATTCATGTTTAAAGGACGAAGCACGCGACGTGTTGCGTAATCTCTCTTTGACCGAAGCTAATTTTAAAATCGCGTGGAATGTACTGCTCGCGCGTTACGATGATAAGCGTCGATTAGTATCGGAACATATTCATACGCTTCATACGCTACCGGCCGTTAATACCGATTCCGCGCAGGATCTTATGTCGCATCGAGATAAAGCTAATATGTCAATTCAAGCGTTAAAAAATCTCGGTCGTCCAGTTGAGTGGTGGGACGATTTGCTCGTCTATCTAGTCGTGCAAAAATTAAATAAAGCCACGCGTAAAGCATGGGAATTACATTTAGGCGATAAAACGGAATATCCGTCGTATACGGATCTTCATAACTTTCTCGCATCGCGAATTCGAGCGTTCGAGAATATTCCAACGACCAGTACGGTCAAAACAAAACCGAGCAAGTCGTCCGTGCAAAGTCACACGACGACCGCTACCGGAGCTCATTGTCCGCTTTGTAAACAAGATCATCTCTTGTCAGTATGTCCTGATTTCAAGAAGAAACAGGTTAACGAGCGTCGCGATCTTATTGTCAAATTTAAACGATGTCTCAACTGTTTAAGCGCTCGACATTTCGCGAACACATGTCCGAGTAAACATAACTGTCGTCAATGCCAACAAAGGCATCATACGATGCTTCACGAAGCGACGACATCAAGCGCGACCGAGAATTCCCTTGAATCCAACGAAACGAATACGTCAAATGAAAACAACGTCGTTTCACATTTAATTACGAAAACAACATTTGACAAATCTCGTGTTCTATTAGCTACCGCGCGGATTCAGGTGTGTTCTTCGTCTGGTCGCACAGATGTCATACGCGCATTGTTAGATCAAGGATCTGTCACTAGTTTAATTAGTGAAAATCTCGCTCAACGGCTACGGTTATCGCGAACACGCGTTGCTGTCTCGGTTACCGGAATCGGTGAAACGCAATTCGTCGTACGACATGCTGCTCTGATTTCGGTATCATCTAAGACCGGCAAGGGTCCGTCATACTCAACGACCGCAATTATTATGCGCTCTCTGACTAAATACACGCCGCCTAAAATAGCATATCAAATCTCTCTCGCTCATTTAAGCGGCCTGCCATGGGCTGATTCACAGCCCTCAAGTGCCGATCCGATCGAAATGATCATCGGCGCTGATCTATACGGTGCTGTTCTGTTACCGGGCCTGTGCTCAGGTTCCTCTAATCAACCAACAGCACAAAATTCCATTTTCGGCTGGATCATGTCTGGTCCGATTTCGACAAGTTCGTCTTCAAACATGTCTAACGTGACAGTTAATCATACCACGTTGCACGACAATCTCGATGACGAAATTCGTCAGTTCTGGGAAGTCGAAGAACTTCCGCAATTATCATACCTCACTCCTGAGGAACAACGTTGTGAGGAACATTTCCGAGCAACTCATTCTCATGACTCTAATGGACGGTACGTCGTACGGCTACCGTTCAAAGCCAATCCTCCGATTGCAATAGGCGAATCTCGTCACATCGCCTCATCACTTCTTTCACGGCTTAAAGGCCATCTTCAAAATAAAAAGGATATCGCATCCGAATATTGAGAATTCCTACTGGAATACGAAAATCTCGGTCATATGAAGAAAGTAGACGAACCAGTCTCTGCTTCACAATCAGTTTACATCCCGCATCATGCGGTGATTCGCGAGCATAGCAGCACCACGCGGTTGCGCGTCGTGTTCAATGCATCTCAGTCGACATCGAACGGCTCTTCACTTAACGATCATCTCATGATCGGTCCTAAGTTACAAACCGACCTTCGTTCGGTAATTCTTCGATGGCGACAACATCGTTATGTTTTCACTGCCGATATCGCAAAAATGTATAGGCAGATTCAAGTCGATCCGCGAGATCAAGATTATCAGCGCATCTTATGGCGCTCTTCATCATCCGAAGCGATGCAAGACTACCGCTTGCTTACTGTTACTTACGGTATGGCGTGTGCTCCATACCTCGCTCTTCATACGATTCAGCAATTGACGCAAGACGAAGGCGCTCAATTTCCTCTTGCTCAATCAGTTTTACGCAATCAAATCTATGTCGATGATTGCATCTTCGGCGCGGATGACAAGTCGCTTGCAAGGCAAATCCGCAATCAATTAATTTCATTGTTACAAAAAGGTGGATTCCTCCTCCGTAAGTGGGCAAGCAACTGCCTTACGTTACTCAACGACCTACCGGTCAATGAAAAGAGTCTCAGTCAAGGCAAAATTCTACAAAGCGACGAAAGTTTCAAAGTCTTAGGCGTCACGTGGTTCCCTGCTACCGATACATTTCAATTCTCAGTCGAAGTTACAGCAACGGTCCCCGATTCGAAACGGAAAATTCTGTCTACTATAGCAAAATTATTTGACCCACTCGGGTGGCTTGTTCCGGTCATAATTACTGCCAAAATTATCATGCAACAATTGTGAGCTACTAAGTGTTCGTGGGATGATCCAATTCCACCCCCGCTCATGCAGAAATGGCACAATTCTCACACGCAGCTAATTAAACTGCGTAATATCTCTTTGTCACGATGGACTGCCTTCGGTTCCGACACAAGTCACTGTGAGCTTCACGGCTTTGCTGACGCATCGTCCGTCGCATATGCCGCTGTCGTATATCTCAAAGTGATCTCGCTCATGGAATCAGTTACCGTTTCGCTATTAATAGCAAAATCAAAAGTCGCGCCTCTTAACCCCTTGACAATTCCAAGACTCGAACTATGCGCTGCTGCGCTTTTAGCACGAACAATGTCGTTTGCTAGAACGACATTAGAACTTTCGACAATTCCATGTCATTGCTGGACGGATTCAACCGTCACTCTCGCCTGGCTACGCCAATCTCCATCTCGATAGAAAACGTTTGTCGCGCATCGCGTGAACGATGTGCAAACTCTAATACCTGATGCCACGTGGCATCATGTTCCGACTCATTAGAATCCCGCGGATCTAACATCCTGTGGAGTCACCGCTTCCTCGTTCGCGGAGAGCTCACTGTGGTGACAAGGTCCCGAGTGGCTCAAGTTTTCTTCAAGTCTGTGGCCGAATGAATCTCGGCAAGGTTACGACACCTCGCTCGAAAAACGTTCGACCATCGTCGTACGAACTCTCGATATCGAATCTCAATGGGACTTAGCTTCCCGCTATTCTTCATGGCCGAAGCTTCTTCGCATAACGGCCTATCTAATCCGCTTTATTAATAAGCTTCGAAATCGTATATACAAAAAGCGGTCGTCAAACGACGAATCCGATTCTATTCCATCCGATATAATTTCGGTGGACGAATACAAACACGCGCGACTATTTTGGTTACGCGTCATTCAACAAAATCTTTTTCTCGATGATGTGCGTCGATTAAAAAATTCGAAACCCGTAGCGAAAACTAGCAAACTAATCTCACTTAATCCATTCTTGGATGACGATAATTTAATTCGCGTAGGCGGTCGATTACGAAAATCCGACCTTTCATATAACGCTAAATGTCCTCTCATTCTAGCAGCACATCCACTCGTTACGTTGATAATTCAACACGCTCATCTGCGTTCGCTCCACGCGGGCACGCAACTAACATTATGTGTTTTACGCGAAGAATTTTGGATTCTTCGCGCTCGTCAAACTGTGCGAGCCGTCTTGTATCGTTGCATTACTTGCACGCGCGAAAAGGCGGTTATCCCCAGTGAACTCATGGGCGATCTCCCGGCAATGCGCATTCGACAAGTCGATCGCGCATTCTTACATTGCGGACTTGACTATGCCGGGCCCGTTCCTGTCAGATTAAATTCAGGCCGTGGATACAAATCTCAGAAGGCCTACATTGCCGTATTCGTCTGTATGACGACGCGCGCAATACATCTCGATTTAGTCAGCGATTATACTACCGCCGCGTTTCTCGCAGCATACGCGCGCTTCTGCTCTCGGCGCGGGATGCCGACCGATTTATATTCCAATAACGCAAAGAATTTTCGCGGAGCTGATCACGAATTGAAAGCTGCAATTCATGCAGCAAAACAAGATTCAAACTTGCGAAGCAAACTGTCGTGCGACGGTGTCCGTTGGCACTTCATTTCCCCTTCCGCGCCTCACTTCGGAGGCCTATGGGAAGCCGGCATTCGCAGCGTCAAATATCATCTCAAACGCGTTATCGGTTCATACACGCTGACATTCGAACAGCTTACGACGCTGCTCTATCAAATCGAAGCGTGCCTCAACTCACGTCCGATAGCTCCGATGTCAGATAATCTTGATGATTATTCATGTCTGACACCGGGTTATTTCTTAATTGGTAGCGCTCTCACAACGCCGCCATCTCCTACGCTATTTGAAACAAAAGAAACGCACCTGACTCGATGGCAACTCGTGAAGCAAAAAGGCGAAGTTATTTGGAAAGCATGGTCAAATGATTATTTAACCGGATTACAGCGCTCAAAATGGCGCGTCGCTGAAAAACTCGCCCAAGTCGGACGCCTAGTTTTTTTGCGCGATCCCCTTGCACCACCGTGCAAGTGCACGGAAAGAATTATATCTTAAAATTTACCCTGAAAATATGGTAATCATGGGACAACATTATATTTCGAAGAATTTTTATGTAAATCTCTCACATTCATTAATAAAACTACAATAAAATATAAAATAAGTATGATTAATTTTACTGAAGTGCATGGTAAAAATCTTTGAATTTGTTGTATTGTACCATAATTACTATATTTTCAGGGTAAATTTTAAGAAATCCTTCTCTCCGTGTGGGAACTCGGTCGTATCATTGAATGCCACACGGGAGACGACGGACTAACGCGCGTCGTCACTGTGAAAACGTCAAAATCGACGTATAAACGTTCCATAGTGAAGCTATGTTTCTTACATTGATTTAAACGAAACGTCCACATGAACGATTTCCTTTCATGGCATTCATTGATCGAACTCCTTTAGCTCGAACTTACTGTATTATAAGTTAATGTTCTCATATACCTCTCTATGTAAATATTTCTATGTGTGTATCATATCTATCTAAATCTAAGTAAAGTGTAAAGCGTCATGTATCATATGGTTGTAAACTCGATTGGCACGGCGGGCGGCATCAAATAATCTTGTTTCGGCTAGTCTAGCCGAGGCGGGCGATATGTTCAGGAATAGGATAAGTTTCGCGCCACAAAGCCGAATAGAAGGATCGATTGGGCCATCCATCGATTCCGTTCGTGAATCTTTCGTCGCACTCACCGCGCCGTCTTGCGAATATCATTACTACAATTTAGCCGCATATTTGGATACCGATGTCACTGTCGTCCTGCCGATTCGTCGCACTAATCGTGCAGCGCGATTCTACCCTCAGACACAAATCAGTACTTGCCGTGTCAAGTTGTGCTCTCAAATTACTCGCTGAAAGCAGCAGCTTTCTTTCTACGGGTTCGCTACCGCGACTCGTTACTTTGGACGTCTCATCGACTACCGTTGTGGATGAGTATCGGCGAATTAACCGCAGTTAATCGTCTCTCTCGCCGTGCCACGCGAATAATACTGCGTTTATTTTGGTGAATAAAACTTGCATACAACAAGGGAGTGCTCACTGTTCTCAACCGTCCAGTCCACCAATCCATTCCGTCATTCGAGATCTCAGTCGAGATCGAAGCAGCGATTTCACACACACGTAAACACAGTTGCGTATTTAAAAAATTATCCATTTTGTATACATATTTTTTTTTAAAGCAACTATGTGTTTTCTTTACACCATTTGATTTATCTCAATATTCTGTTCACAAAAGTATTAAGGTACGATAAACAAAAAGTCAACAGTTTACGAGTTATTTAACATTTTGTGTCAATATGTATCAAAATAAAGTGTAAAATATCTCGAAAACTATTGGTTTTTGGCAGGGAATGGAAAGTTACTTTTTAAAAATAACTAGTTACAGTTACTCGTTACCGAGTAAAAAATGTAACTAGTTACAGTTACAGTTATCGCTTTTTAAAAGTAACTCGTTACAGTTACCGTTACTTGAAAAATAACTTTTCGTTACTTTTCCGTTACTTTTTTAAAATCAATTAAAAAATGTACTTTTGCATTTTTTTTTATATGTAATACTGACAAATATATAGTTTTATTTAAAAAAAAAAATGTTACCCAAAAAATGTAACTCGTTACCGTTACAGTTACCAAAAAAAGAAAGTAACGCAGTTACCAGTAAAGTTACCAAAAAAGTAACTTGTAACTGTAACTTCGTTACAAGTAACGAGTTACTTCCATTCCCTGGTTTTTGGTATCTATACTTTTATATGCAAAATAATTAGAGGAATCACGTTATCTAAAAAAAATTACATAATTCCATTTAAAAAAGTGGAGGTGACCTTCATATCTTTTTAGCGCCTTAGAAAAAAAACAATGTGACTAAAACGTGTTCCCATCGACACCGTTCTATTTTTATTTGAAACATTTTTTCGTATTGTCAAAAATAAACGAAATATTCAAGATGTGTAGGATTTAAGTGGACCACCCGGTATACGCCCATCCCACGAATCGTATAGCGTGTGGGCCGCTGGGAGCGGGGATAGCCTGGCAAGCGCGCCGTCCGCAGCGTCCACCGCACAGTGGGACAGACGACCCGAAATCTTGGCCAAAATTCGATATATGAAACGATTGAACTATAAAGTCTTATCCGAGGGTTTTTGAGATCAATGATGGTAAAAATTATAAAATTTATGGTCAAAATCACAAAATTCAAAATAACGAATTTAATACGGCAAAAATTTAGATACATCGTTGGATTTGGCTATAAATACTTATTCTGTGATTTTCAAGGTCGCTGATTACAAATATGATATCTAAATTGAAAAATTTATCGTTGCAATTATAGTTTATTAATTTAATTAAATTAATTTAATTTGTCACAGTACATTAAAACTAAATAAAATTAAAGTTGAAGGACTCTTTATATGAAAATAATAATTAATACGAGGTGAAGGACAATGAGAGTCAATTCGTAAGTAAACAAGAAAGCGATTATAACATAAAAATTATAATATAAATTTTCAAAGAAAAAAAATACTTAACCGCTTTAGACACAATATTTTCACTTCTTTTGATTTTGTTCTCATGCCAAGTTACAGATACATTGTGTACGCGCTATGCACGTTTTCATTTTTGTATTTTCGCTCGCTCTGCTACGCTCCCTCCTTCTGAAAGGAGCGCTACCTGCGTTCCCCTTCTCCTCAGCGTTCGCTCATCAGCGCTCGTTTCTGCGTTCGTTTGTGTTCGTTCGTTTCCGTATCTACTCGTGCGCCACTTCCGTTTTCTTCTTTCTAGTTCGTTTTCGTTCAAACATGCAGCAGCATGATTTTTCCTTTACGCTTATTCATAATCGTTTAAGTTTTCACCAGATCACAGCACACAGTGCATTTTTGTTGTAAGCTAACCAAATATAGCAAGATCAATCAATTTTACGTGTTGTTTATTTGTCAACACTGGTCCTTCGAGCATTAT
>NW_017275292.1:14424-17419 GCF_001594065.2 Cyphomyrmex costatus | reverse complement strand
CCCCCCCCCCCCCCCGTGTATCGTCCTATCCTCGTTTAACATTGAATAAATATTAAGGAAATAAAATTAAAGTTGAAGGACTCTTTATATGAAAATAATAATTAATACGAGGTGAAGGACAATGAGAGTCAATTCGTAAGTAAACAAGAAAGCGATTATAACATAAAAATTATAATATAAATTTTCAAAGAAAAAAAATACTTAACCGCTTTAGACACAATATTTTCACTTCTTTTGATTTTGTTCTCATGCCAAGTTACAGATACATTGTGTACGCGCTATGCACGTTTTCATTTTTGTATTTTCGCTCGCTCTGCTACGCTCCCTCCTTCTGAAAGGAGCGCTACCTGCGTTCCCCTTCTCCTCAGCGTTCGCTCATCAGCGCTCGTTTCTGCGTTCGTTTGTGTTCGTTCGTTTCCGTATCTACTCGTGCGCCACTTCCGTTTTCTTCTTTCTAGTTCGTTTTCGTTCAAACATGCAGCAGCATGATTTTTCCTTTACGCTTATCCATAATCGTTTAAGTTTTCACCAGATCACAGCACACAGTGCATTTTTGTTGTAAGCTAACCAAATATAGCAAGATCAATCAATTTTACGTGTTGTTTATTTGTCAACACTGGTCCTTCGAGCATTATTACAAATTGCACCAAGCATAACCAATTATTACGTGAGCCACAAGGCGTTTCAAAAGAGAAAATAGCGCTACACATAGCGCATAGAGGCACATGCCCATACACATTGTTTCAATACGACTTTGCCATCTTGTATTGTCAATGTTGTGTAACGAAGAGGGAAATCGAGGAGTCAGTGAGAAATGTGTTGTCTCAATTATATTGGATTAAGGAATGTTTGTTGAACGTCTGAAGAGTCGAAACTTGTTACGACATTTTACATCGAGCGATTTTTTATACTAGTATATATTGACCGATATTCTAATTTTTAATTGTGTCTAAAGCGGCTAAGTATTTTTATTGTATTCTTTTTCTTTGAAAATTCATATTATAATTTTTATGTTATAATCGCTTTCTTGTTTACTTACGAATTGACTCTCATTGTCCTTCACCTCGTATTAATTATTATTTTTAAATAATAAGGATAAAATGATATTCGGGGAAACCTGGGTGATACTTCTGAACAGCCTTACAGACTTCATATATTATAGGAACTCTTGCCTAAAAAATGAAAGGATTATAGATTATTGAGGGTAGATATTAGGATGCTATAGTTTATAGAGTCCCCTCCCTCGCCTCTCACAATTCGGAATGCTAGAATATTACTGTATTAAAGTTAACTACAGTACCATTCATTCGTCATTTGAAAGATCTATATCATCCAAATAATTTAAAGTCTTAGAAAGATCAAACTCATCATTTTCATGCGTTCCGTAAAACGCATAATGCGCATAATGTATCGTTTTATCCTTGTTTAATATTTGCTGAATAATAAGAATAAAATGATACATCATGCGCATCATGCGTTTTACGGAATTCAAGAATTAATCCACTTTTTTCAAATTTCTTCCATTAACGTTATTAGGTGGATTAGTACATTAAATATCTCCATACAGCTAGAAATAACGGTATGCTCAAGATATACTTGTAGTAAGATTTTTTTGAAAGAAATGAAAACGAGCAAAATTGAGCAGGTCAAGTTCAAACTACACATTTTACCAAACAAAATGGTACCTTATTTGTTTCATTTGGATGTGAAGTTTAGGTGTGGAGAGAATCGACAACGCGTACATATGAAAAATATCAATTTACGGTTGAATAAATTGTAACAAATATATTAAACGTACATATTTTCTTAATAGCTATTTTACATATTTTATAATCTTTCAATATATATTAATGAAAGAATACGAAAAAAAACTGCATTATTACGAAATTATTCAAAAATTCATTAGTAAATGCATTATACTCTCCATTATTGATTTCATGTGATTTTCTAAGTTTACTATATCGAGTAATGGTATTAATCAATGAATACACATATAAGAATCAGTTTTTAAGTACTCTTAAGTGTTTACTAAACGATAAATAGTTTCATTTCTTTAAATTCCGTACTTCGTTTTTGGCCAAGATTTCGGGTCGTCTGTCCCACTGTGCACCGGCCACCACGCTTTCGAGTAATGACGTTTAGAGGCTCGCGGCGATGTGCGGGACGCGGGGCGCTTACCAAGCGGTTTCCAATTCCGGCACGCCAATGACGTTTATTCATCTATCTTTGCGAAAATTATTACTGTCTGAACAGACGGTTCTGATTTTTATTATAATCAGTACTGTCTGAATAAATGCTTCTAATTTCTATTACAATAAATATTTGGAAAAGATATCAGCTAATATAAATGTTTATAAAAAATCAGCTTATATAAATGTTTATTTTTTATAATCAGTTTATATAAATGTTTATTTGTCACTAACGTGTGACCATCTGCACAGTTAGGACATATAGTGTGGTCGTAGTAATTTCGGATGTCTTAAGAGGAAATTGGTTTCATCTGTTAAGGGGTTTTTTTTACGGCTGATGAGGACTCTGTGAAGTCGAAACGTACCGTATATTAATGTTATCATTATAATAAATTTATAGATATATTTAACAACCATTATTAGCTCAATTTATTCTTGACCTGGGAGGTTTATTGTTAATTTTAATTTGTTAATTTATTTGAGCTGTTTATAATTCAATTTCAATTTTTATTTTTTATGTTTATGTTTTTTTATCAGCTAATACATTTTTATTTCAAGAAATGAGTAACACGTCATTAGTATACGTCATTTGACCTTCTTGAGTGTACTATTTGCGATATGCGACGTGAACAAACCAATAATAATATTTTCGTATGTCTGGTATTTTTCCAGTTATGAGCACGTACGAACAATTACCGCTTAAACAAATGAAATTTCGGTATTTTCGTACTGTATATTATTCTTATGTGCTCTGTAATTCTCTCTCTCTCTCTCTCTCTCTCTCTCTCTCTCTCTCTCTCTCTCTC
>NW_017275292.1:0-14219 GCF_001594065.2 Cyphomyrmex costatus | reverse complement strand
CCCTCCCTCCCTCCCTCCCTCCCCCCCTCTCTCTCTCTCTCGTATTCGAGTTCAATCCTGGTCCTGTTCTATCGCTATTCTATTTGAAGATAAATATCCGAATTGGCTTTACGAATTGCAAAATCCTTTTACAGAATAAAAGTACGCACAAAAAGGTATACTGCAAACTGTGATTTCGCGAGAAATTCGGGAAAAAACTAAAAAATTTACTTTTTCTGGCAAAGTAGGGTCACGTTCAATACGTGTTTTTACCGATGCTCTACAACGCCATCTATTCAAGACGGCGCAACTACTTCTAAAAGCAATTTCTGCTCTGTCAAACTCTGTTGACGTTCCGAATCCTCGCATAGATCGTAATTTCGATTTGAAAAGAAATATTTTTTTCTACGCATTTAATCTTGGATCTGCAAACTCAGGATTGTTCGTACAAGTCATCCCAATACTGCAAAACACTTATTTGCAATCTGCGATCTCTAAAACTTTTATATTAAGTGGATGTTAACCTCAAGTGGCAGCTGTACGTGTCAGAATAAGTAAATTTTTTAATTTTTTTCCGATTTTCTAGTGAAATTAGGTTTTCCAGTATAGTTTAACGTGCGTACTTTTACTCTGTGAAAGGATTTTGCAATCCGTAAAGCCAATTCGGATATTTCTTTTCAAATGGAATCCTGATAAAACAGGACGACTTTAGCATAGATTAATAATTTTTCAGAAAAATGTAACTTTTTATAAAGAATTATTTATTTTCTTATTTATAATCATCATCATCACTCCTTTTATCTCCTTTATGTAGAGCATAGGACGTCTACGAGTCTCCTCCATCTTACTCTATTTTGGGCAATCGTTTTTATTTCTGCCCAGCATTTTCCAATAGATTTGATTTCATTATCTATTGTTCTCTTCCAAGACATGGCAGGCCTCCTTCTTTTGCGCTTTCCTTGCGGATTATATTCCATGGCCATGCGAGCTATGTTATGCGGATCTTTTCTCAGAATATGGCCAAACGATTTCCATTTTCTGCGGCGGATTTCAGTGCCTATTTTTTCTTACTTGGAGACGCGCAGTATACTTCTTCATTAGTTGGCGAGTTTGGCCAGAACAGTCTCAGAATTCGTCGCAGACATTTGTTCACGAAGACCTGAAGTTTATTTATCAGTCCATCTGTGTTTTTCCAGGTCTCGCAGCCGTATAGTAGCACAGATTTGATGCAGGCATTGAATAAACGAAGCTTATGTATGTTATACATTTTTGAGCTTCTCCATATCTTATTAAATCTGAAGAAGGCTTGTCGGGCCTTGTTTATTCTTTTGCTAACATCGATGTTGGTTCCTCCGTCTTTGGCAATTACGCATCCAAGATATACAAAGTCGTTGACTTCTTCGATTGTGCGTCCTTCAATGGAAATAGGTGTGCTTATGTTTGTTCCAATACGCATTATTTTTGTTTTGTTGGTGTTGATCTTTAGTCCAACTTCTGCAGCGTATCTTTGAAGTGCTGAAATTCTCCCCTGTGCATCTTTGTGTGTATGAGATAGTAACACGATGTCGTCCGCATAGTCGAGATCGTCAAGTCGGCGAGTCAGCAGCCACTGTATTCCGCTTGTTGTTTCTTGATTGCACTTTTCCATCACCGGTTTCCAGTACCACTAAGAATAGCATCGGTGATAGAATGCAACCTTGGCGTACACCTCTTCTGATTTGGAAGGAGGGACTCAGTTTTCCTTTGAAGAGAACACCACATTCCGCGTTATCATATAATTCTTTTATTAGTAACTTTATATATAAGTGACTTTCGTTGTAGTTTTTCATTATATTCATTTCAATTTAAGGTAAATGTCCCAGTTTGCGACCATGACCCTGTTTGTGACCACTTTAAGACTTATATGTAATTAATCAGAAATTTCAAGTAATTTATCTCTGAAAACAATATTTATTACGTTTTTCAATTAATAATCCATCGTTTTGATATGTGATGTAGTGATATTTGGTAAACAGATAACTCATGAAAATGTGAAATAAGGTGCCCGTATCGTCATTAAGTGCAGATCGAGCACGTTGTTGTCGCCACGTTGGTAGACATGGCGTTTGTCGCGGCAAAGTCATAGCTGTGTCATATTGTCGTAGACAAACGTTCATAAACAGTTTTTGTGATAAAGTTTTAGTGAACAAGTGAATAAATATTGTGCTATGTGTGAATTCTGAAGAAGGTTGGTAATTTTGAGTATATAAGTGAATATGACAAATCGGTTCAATAAAACACGCATGTTTCTATCTGTGATTGTCTCAAGAGAACTAGCTATAACATTAAATTTCGTTGCTTTTTTCAAAAAGATAACAATTAATACTCATCTCCATATGTTTCTAAACACGTATGAGTTACATTTTGGACGAATAAACGGAAATATTCGATGTATGCTCGAAGGAAAATTTTGGTGACAATGCTATCACTTTTGACTAGGTCACTTACAATGGACATCGTGTGTATTGCATCATGTGCGTCGGTCACTAAGTGATACATGGTGATACATTCGATCCAATGCACCAGTCACTAACCGTGGAGTCACAAATAGGGCAAAATTAAAATCAAGCGGTCACTAATGTCTACATTTACATAGTTTGCTATTTATTTTTTTATATTTATTAGATTATGTTTACAACCCCAGTAAAGCATGTTTTTCGATACAAAAATGATTAATCTTGAGTTCGGTATAATTGATTCCTGATTTTAATCACTCTAGAGTATTTTTCATCCGTATTAACTCATGCGATTTTCTTATAAGGTCACAAACTGGGACATTTACCTTATTGCCTTGTGAATTGACTTTTTTGCTGATTGATTTACTCTTATATTGTATTCTTTTCGTTATATTTCTTTTTTTTTATTATTTTTATCTATTACTGACATTGTTTTTATTACTATTTGATTAACTGATTCTTATATTATATTCTTTTCTTTTATATTGCATTCTTTTCGTTATATTTCTTTTTTTTTTAATTTTTTTTATTTTTATCTATTACTGATATTGTTTTTATTACTATTTGATTAATTGACTCTTATATTATATTCTTTTCTTTATATTTCTTTTTTTTTTTATTATTATTTTTATCTATTACTGACATTGTTTTTTTACTATTTTATTTAGAAATGTGGAGTCACAATTTACATTATTTGATGTCTTGCTTTGTTGATGAACTCTCGACATTTTGCGCCGATATAATTATGTCTTCAATAGCGAGTGAGATTGAAAATACTCATATTACAGAATATTTATACATGTTTTTTTTCGTATTTGATTATGTATTCGTTTTAATTTTTATAATATCATTGTACATCGTTAACGATAGTTGGTTCTTAACATTGAGAATGACCTAATTTAGGTCGAAACGTTTGTTTTTGAATTTTATTAAATTTTATATTTATTTTTAATTAATGACTGTTTATTACTAAGAACTTTATATTTTAACTAATATTTGGCTCGTAGCCCTATTTTATATTAATTATTTTTTAAATTTATTGAGCCTTGTTATATACATATTTTTTTGTATACATATTCTTTTATTAGTCTTGTTATTTGGGCTGGTATTCCAAATTTTTCTAGTGTTTTCCATATAGCCGGCCAAGTCACGGTGTCAAATGCTCTTTCGAAGTCCACGAAAGTCAAATACAGTGGTGAGTTGAATTCTGCTGCTTGCTCCACTATAATTCGAAGGCTACTTATATGATCTATGCAGCTATGTCCCGGGCGGAATCCTGCTTGTTCTTTTCTCGTTGACGTGCGCTGCCATTCTCTCGTGGATGATTGACACTAGAATCTTCGTAAATGTGTTCAATAGGGTTATTCCTCGCTAGTTCTTACATTCACGGAGATCACCTTTCTTTGGTATTATGATGATCATTCCTTGTTTCCATTTCGCCGGAATGTTGCCTGTGTCCCATACTTCTGTTATAATGGGGGCAAGCGTTTCTGCCGCAAATGATGGATCAGTTTTAAATAATTCCGGTGCGATGCCGTCACTACCTGCGGCTTTGTTGTTCTTAAGTTTCTTTATTGCTAATCTGATTTCAGCAACTGATGGTGACTTTGTGCTAATACGAGATGATGTTGTATAGTCTATGTCGCAGTTATCTATTTTTGGATCGTCGTGTTTAAAGAATCCCATCGATTAAGTTGTTGTTGTTCCGTAGTGAGAATATGGCCATCGCTGTTCTTAATTTGTGGAATGCTTGTAAAATGGCCGGTGATCCTCCTGACACATTGATATGTTTTGCGCACGTCCTTCTGTTCCGCCGCCACTTCAGCGTCAGTGATGATGTTTTCTTCGAATTTACGACGATCTCTTCTTGCCATTTTCTTAATTTGCTTTTCTATATTGTTATATCTTGCAAGGGTTAAATCACTGCGAACCTGGTTTAGGTGTTGATTTAATGTTCTTCTTTGTTCGATTAATTCCCAGGTTTCATTCGTGATCCACATTTCACGGGTACTGTTTTTGGTCCCGATGACTTCATTTGCGGATTCTACGTATGCTTTTTGCACTAATTCCCATTTTTCCTTCGCACTTATTGTAGGACTGATATTATTAACTTTGGCTGTTACAGTTTCACAGAAGTTCCGACGTTCGCCTTTATTCTTGAATTTTTCGATGTTAAATTTCTTTTGTTTTGTTCTTGTTGTTATTATATTCTTTGTTCTTATGCGTATTTTTGCCACGACTAGCTTATGGTCGCTATACATGTCTGCACTACGCATTGTTCGAACATCTAGAAGAGACTTCAGGTGTTTCTTGTCAATTAGCACGTGATCGATCTGGTTACGTGTTACTCTGTCTGGTGCTTGCCAGATATATTTATGAATGTCCTTGTGCGGGAATCGCGTGCTGCCGATGAAGAGTTGGTTGGCTATGCAGAGATCAATTAATCGCTCGCCGTTATTATTGCATGCTTTTCCAAGTCCATGGCGGCCCATTATTTCATCGAGGTTGTTATTATTATTGCCGATTTTCCCGTTGAAGTCACCCATGATAAGTTTGATGTCTCTTTTGTGCGCTGAGGCGATTGTGGACTGCAGTTGGTTGTAGAAATAATCTTTTTCACTGTCGTCCGCTACTTCCGTTGGTGCATAGCATTGAATGATTGTTATATTGCGATTTTTGGCTCGGAAACGAGCGGTTATTAATCGATCGGAGACTGGATTCCACTCCATTAATGATTTTTTAATTTTAGTGGTTATAACAATTCCAACTCCATTAATGTGGGTGGTTGAATTGCCCGAGTATATCATATAGTGATTATCTGATGTAGTAATGTCACCGCTGTTTTTCCACCGCACTTCGCTGAGACCTAGGATCTTAAGTTTACAGCGTGTCATCTCTCTGCTTAGTTGTGCCAACCGGGATGCCTGTACCAATGTCCGGATGTTCCATGTGCCAATTCGTATACCTTTTTGATAGCTAAGGTTAATTTCCGTTGTATCCGTCCGATATCTGAGGCTCGTATTCGTTTCTCGAATCAGCTTGTTTCGGGTTTGCGGGTGATTGGCCCACAGAATCCTATCCAGCCGTCAGAGATATACTGACTGTCGGTCGGCCGGAGCAACCGGTGATGGACAAAAGAGGTCTATAGACGTCCTTGCTCCACATAAGGAGATAAAAGGAGTCGTTATTTATTTCACATAGATCACTTACACTACGTGTGTCGCGATATAACCTTAAGATCGTATTCGAGCAGAGTGACGCGCTACACTTTGATAAAATTACTGACTCCACTCTGTTTCGGTCTTCTCATATTTATTTGAATTATTGAGGTCTGCGACCTTCTTGTTCGGCGCTTCTCGTCAGCGTTCCGATAATCGGTCGAGGGCGTGATCGCGTAATCGCGTCGCGCTCGCGGTTTTAATATTATAATAAACTTATTTCGCCGCGCGTTCCGGTAATCGGTCGAGGGCGTGATCGCGCAATCGAGTTGCGTTCGCGATTCGTTTATATTATTAATTTATATTATTTCTTGGTTATGGCGCAATTGTCACTTGTCAATTTAGCACTCGTGACAATCCATTCAAGTCGCGCGCACCTATCCGTCATTTTCGAAATAATAATTTTTCTCAGCAGCAATATTATACGAAACTCGAGAGAGTCGCAACGGAAGCGAAAATAAACTCTAACACGTGTGCTTTACTGTGAACCTTCCCCCTATGGCAAGGTTGCTATTCAAAACTTAGACGCGAGTACAAAAGAAATCTTGCTCTCATCAGCAGCTCTTATATCCTTGAGTTAAGTCGCGAAAGAATATCATATATAATACTCGAATAATACACTCAATAACGGTCGAGACACAGAAAGATTCCAATAACACAAGAATCAAGGCAACAAGCGCGACCGAAATAACGCAAACGACAACAGAAGAGAAAAAAAAATTTTACTCAGCGCGGAACGGCTCGCACAATGTCTCGAAGGTTCTCGTAAATAATTCTTATACATACCCTATACACCGAAATTTCAGGTCACTCGTATTTTCTTATATTTTCTTGTATATTTCTATATTTTCCTGTATATTTCCTTGTGTATCTTTTCTCACATTTCTTACATGCTAATTTCTTTCTTGCAGCAGAGTATATTATTCATTTTGTGATTTTGGATGAAATTGGTTATTGAGAATTGTGATTGAGGATTACAAATTGTAAGTCAAGTTGATAGAAAGGTCCTGAAATCTCGGTGTATGGTACGTATGAAAATACTTTTCGAGAATATTCATGACATTATGCGAGTCGTCTCGCGTGTTATTGTTCCGCGTTGAGTACACTTTTTCTTCTTGCTGTTGTCGTTCCACATTATTTCGGTCGCGCTTGTCGCCGCGATTTTCGTGTTGTTGGAATCTTTCTGTGTCTCTACCGCTAGTATTTGATTACATTATACGATATTATTTCGCAACTTGAGTCAAGGCTATAGGAGTTACCGATGAGAATGAGATTTCTTTGTATTAGCGTCTGATTTTCGAGTAACGACCTTGCCATAGGGGGAAAGTTTACAGCGAGCACACGTGTTGGAGTTTATTTTCGCTTCCGTTGCGACTCTCGAGTTTCGTATAATACCGCTGCTGCGAAAAATTATTGGTAAATATTTCGAATTACACAGTCAGCTTCAAATGACTTCCGAGTGACCTTGACCTTGACCTTGACCCTCAAGAAGGTCAAGGTCATTGACCATTCCCGTCGCTCGTCCTTCGTTAAAAAGTTATTAACAATCATAGTTTTAAAATAATCGCATTATTTCTGCTATACATGTATGATATGAAGTACTATTCTACACCTTTCCCTATTCAGAAACGTTGAACTTTCCACGCGAAGTAACTTTTACTCCCACCGCCCTGCACAGGGGCACACGACTTCTACGATTGTACTGTTGCTATGATAGTACTGTCGGGGCAGACCTCTGAGACGGTGTGGGTGCGGGGGGGTGGCCGAAGGCCGCTCCCTTGCACCCGCCCGTGTGTGTGTGTAAAATATCAAGTAATAAACTCATAATCGTTATATAACAAATGGAACACACACACACACACACGGGCGGGTGGAAGGGGGTGGCCTTCGGCCACCCCCCCCCGCACCCACACCGTCGAGAGAGGTCTGCCCCGACAGTACTATATAGCAACAGTACAATCGTAGAAGTCGTGTGCCCCTGTGCAGGGGGGTGGGGTAAAAGTTACTTCGCGTGGAAAGTTCAACGTTTCTGAACAGGGAAAGGTGTAGAATAGTACTTCATATCATACATGTATAGCAGAAATAATGCGTTTATTTAACCGCGGGTCAACTAAAAGATGAGCTAGAACAACTAGGATTGGATAGCGAGGGAAGTATCTCTGCTTTACATGTTCAATTACTGCGACATGAGCTGGGTACCTCCGCGGATCACGCGCTTTTGCATTCTTCGAGTGTGAATGATCCTGTTGAAGGGCATCTGCGTCCTTCGACGCCGGAACAGGCGCGCCCGTAAAATCTATCCCCTCTTATAACGGAGAATATCGCTCATCATGCGAATGAGGCACGAGGCGGTGCCCCTATGTACGTCGCCCGATAGAGAGAATTTAATGTCGAGCCGCACGAGTTCTATTCAAGAGATCTATAATATTCTTTGCAAATGGAACATAACGTTTTCGCGCGGAAGAGATACAGAGGCATTTTTAACGCGCATTGAAGAGAGTCGTGCCTTCTTTCCCGTTACGGATGATGATTTATTTAGATGTTTACCATTTTTCTTGTCTGGCACCGCTCTCTATTGGTTTCACAATCGACGTGCCGAGTGGATGACGTGGGGTGAGTTCGCGGACGCGTGGCGTTCTCGTTTTGGTGACCCTGACTTTCAGTTCGCTCTTCGAGATGAAATTTTAAGACCCACGCAGGGAGAGTTAGAATCCGTCACCGATTATCTGACATGTATGCAAGCTTTATTTGACAGACTGCCCTCCGTGGGGTTTGCCTGAGCAATTAAATTACGCTCATCGCAATATGTTGCCGCGATTACAACTTGTTATTCGGCGCAATGAATTTTATAATTTTGCCTCCTTGGAACGAATGACTTTGCGTGTTGAAGTGAGCCACGACGCCGTGATGCGCTAGCGGCGGTACCGCGCTCCACCGGCCCCTGAATGATCTCTGTTTCCCGATTTGGCATACCGACCGCCTAAAAAGAGTCGCGTACTTCTGGAGTAGTGGCGGCTGAATTTTCCCCGTCTAAGATCGTGAATAATAGGAAAGGCGATCGGTTTGGGGTTGCTGAGGCGGGGCCTTCTGCTTCGTCTCTAGCCACTGCTGCCGATGCCGCAACCGTGACTTCCGTGAGCACGATAAGATGTTGGAATTGCGAGAAGACGGGTCACAGGGTGCGGGAATGTGTCCGAGTTGTTCGGGAAACGTAAAGGCGAGTCGCTAGAGCGGGTCCTCGCGACTCCCGCCAAATCGGTTGAGACCCGTGTTCCTCAGGTGGAGGTATTGGAGTATTCAGAAAGAGCTCTTCGTCTGTCCGAATTACCGCCCTTGAAATACTTTCGTATTTTTGTTGCCGAATATCCGCTGATGGCTTTAGTCGACACGGGATCTAGTCGAACCATTATTGAAGACGGGGGTATATGCTATAGTAAGACGCTTAGGGTAGCAGACGAAGCGCGCTGAGAATGTCCGTATACGTACCGCGAACGGGCAGATAGCGGAGATAAAGGAGGAGATGCGGATGCTCTTAATGCTCGAGGGTATGCAACGGGAAATTAATGTTTGTTTATTACCAACTTTGGTCGTTTCATGCATTATTGACATGAATTTTTTGTATTCATTCGGTGTGAAGCTCGATTTTGCCGATTCGAGTTGGTGTTTCTCGGCTTGCCCCGAGGAGCGCTACGCTTTTGAGAAGTTGGATGATCGCTTTGAAAGTGCTTGCTGTGGGCTTTCGGAGTTAACCCTCGCACAGGAATTGAGTTTAAAAGAATTTTTGGCGAGTATATATAGTTAACCGAATACTATTGCCGATTCCGGTGTCACCTCTCTTACCGAGCATCGAATTGACGTTGGTTCGCACCAGCCGATAAAGCAACGATGTTATTTAGTTTCTCCGAAGGTGCAAGACGCTATTCGCGTGGAAGTTGATAAGATGTTAGAAGCGGGTATAATTGAAGCGTTGTTTAGTGAATGGTCGAACCCGATAGTGATGGTTAAGAAGCCGAATGGAAAATATCGTTTTTGCTTAGACTTTCGTAAAGTTAACAATATATCTAAAAAAGACGCGTATCCATTACCGAATGTGAGTGGAATACTAGATAAATTAAGATCTGCGCGATACATCTCGACGATCGACTTGAGCCAGGCGTACTTTCAAATACCACTGGCGAAGGAAAGTTATGATATAACAGCATTCAATGTTCCCTGTAAAGGCTTATATCATTTTACACGGATGCCGTACGGGCTCACTGTAGCCCCGGCTACCTTTCAACGTTTATTGGGTAGACTGATTGGCCCAGAAATGGAGACTTATACGTTTGCATACCTAGACGATATCGTAATTGCTACACCGACCTTTGAAGAGCACCTAGAGTGGCTCGAACAAGTTTTGGCTAAGATTTTTGAAGCGAGTCTTAACATTAATCTCGATAAAAGCGAGTTTTGTCGTTCTTAAGTGAGATATCTGGAATTCGTTGTGCAAAGGAACGGCCTGAACGTCGATTCCGAGAAAGCACGACCAATTTTAGAGTATATAGTGCTGCGTAATATTAAGCAATTGCGCCGGTTCTTGGGAATGTCTTCATGGTATCGTCGATCCATTCCGCAGTTCGCCACCACTGGTGAACCGTTAACGAGATTGTCGAAAAAGAATCAGCGTTGGGAGTGGGGAGATGAGCAAGAAAAAGCGTTTGAGGAAATTCGCGCTGGCTTAGTGGCCGCTCCTACTTTGTCGTGTTCGGATTTTGACGTTCCGTTTGTATCACAGACAGATGCCAGTTCTATTGGGTTAGGTGCCGTATTAGCTCAAGATATCGAGGGTAACACCAAGACGGCGGTAGAGACGGTTGATGCGTGTTTGGTCACGGTGATGGAAGAGCAGGTTTTGTGAGACACAGAGGATCCCTGGTATGGGAAACGTATTCGGGAAATTTCGGGAACAACTAAAGAGTTTCGCACTGTCGTCCGCTGTTCGGAGATAGTAGCTGCGAGATTAGCACCGGAATTTCAGGGACCCTTTAGAGTTGTTGGCGTTTTATCGCCGGTTGTGTATGAGCTTGCTGCTCTAGATGGTGCTTCTACAGGAAAGATTCACGTGAAGGACTTAAAGCCGTATATCTCTCCCGAATGAGTGGTATTGTATTAAGGATCTCAAAGATTTCCTCCCCTCCCCTTAGCTGCCGAAACTATGGAAAGAAAGAGGAGAATAATTGATTTTTTTTATTTAATTTTTTTTTAACGATAAATCCTAAGGGGCCTGAGGAATCCTGACAGAAGTTTCCCTCTTCTTTTTCGTACCCTACTGATCTGAAGGATTACGATTTAGCCCCGTGCCTTCCTGTGGTGGCGAAGGGTACCGTATTGTATCATACCGTATTGTGTCGTTCCTCGACTGCCGATACCCGGAGCGGGGAGAGGTTAGAGCGTCCAGGGAACGTTGCTGACCGTTTTGGAGTTTCTGTTTTTGGCGTCTTTGGCAAATTTGAGAGTATCATATCGTACCGTGTCGTTTTGGCGCTACTTTTCTGCCGGGGCCCCGATAACGTGGTAGAAAAGGAAGCGAATTCAGTGGGCGCTATTCTTCTGCCGGGGCCAGGATCCGGCTATCGTGGTGGGAGATAAGGCGAATTTAGTGGGAGCTGACTCACTTATACCGTTCTTTCTTTTTCTTATTTCGTGATTTGATTAGCATTGGTGACGTTGGAAGGATAAGGGTAGTGAGCACGAGGAGGCGAGTATAATGGTGACTGAGGACGCTCGTCGAAATCTTCTCGGTCCTTTCTATGGAAGGGGGAGTTGTGACGTCACATTTTTGTCAATCACTCTTGACTGCATTTGCGCGGAGATCCTGGGTCCTATAAGCTCGAAGGGCGAGGGCACAAGCGAGCGTGCCAAACTTATATTTTTTTGTATAAGATACGCGTAGTTATTTTTCAGACATTTTTACAGCGATTTTAAGTTACATTTGGATGTGAGCGGTGGTTGCGGTAGGTTTATGTATTTTTGCCGCCTCACTCACGGAAGGAAGAACGAAGACTTCGTATCGAAGAAGCGGATAACAACCTGAGAGGATCCAAATTGCGTCATCGAGGAGCGCGGTACACGCAGGTGTATACTTGCAGCAGTGGCTAGAGACGAAGCAGAAGGCCCCGCCTCAGCAGCCCCAAACCGATCGCCTTTCCTATTATTCACGATCTTAGACGGGGAAAATTCAGCCGCCACTACTCCAGAAGTACGCGACTCTTTTTAGGCGGTCGGTATACCAAATCGGGAAACAGAGATCATTCAGGGGCCGGTGGAGCGCAGTAGCGCCGCTAGCGCATCGCGGCGTCGTGGCTTACTTCAACACGCAAAGCCATTCGTTCCAAGGAGGCGAAATCATAAAATTCATCGCACCGAATAACGAGTTGTAATCGCGGCAACATATTGCAATGAGCGTTATTTAATTGCTCAGGCAAACTCCACGAAGGACAAAGTCTGTCAAATAAAGCTTGCATACATGTCAGATAATCGGCGACGGATTCTAACTCTCCCTGCGTGCGACTTAAAATTTCATCGCGAAGAGCGAACTGAAAGTCAGGATCACCAAAACGAGAATGCCACGCGTCCGCGAACTCATCCACGTTCTCCACTCGGCACGTCGATTGCGAAACCAATAGAGAGCGGTGTCAGACAGGAAAAATGGCAAACATCTAAATAAATTATCATCCGTAACGGGAAATAAGGCACGACTCTCTTCAATGCGCGTTAAAAATGCCTCTGCATCGCTTCCGCGCGTGCCCAAAAAAGTTATGTTCCATTTGCAAAGAACATTATAGATCTCTTGAACAGAACTTGATTTTAAATTGGATGTTTAGGAAAATTATGACTGCGAAAATAGTACAAAATATTACAAATATAAGAAGGGCAAAGAGCCAAGTAAATCTATCGAACAATATTCAAATATTTAAAATTTCTAATAAAACGCTTTAATAGATCTTTAAAAATTACAAATTAGCAGACATTTCGACTCCGATCAGGTCATTTACAATGTTATAGGCCTTCTACAACAAGCCATAAGTGTTCGGAAAGGTTTCCGTTTTCAAGAGGAAAGAAACGGGAATACGAACAGCACTAATAATCGACGCGATAAGTTTTAACAGAAGTCACCTTTTATTTCTTAACAAATTGAAATTAACAATTACTGCAAGTTACAATAAAGACGCGAATTTAATTGGCTTTAACTTTTCTAGACGACACTTACGAAAATAACACATTGGCTACTTCCCGCACTTTCAGAAACGCAACGACGCTGAGTTAACTCCAACTTTTTCAAGACTACCCAGGTAGCAAACACACGTCATTTTGACGTCAAATTCTGGTCATGTTGGTACGAATGACGTCAAGTGACCAAAAAGTGACCAACCGATATTATAACGTCATTATGACATCGTCATAATGACGTTATAATGACGTTATATTTTGGTTCTCCTTAATTTTCCTTTTAATAAGAAAAAAGATATAGTAATAGTAACCAAAAAGAAATAATTAAACACAAATAGCTGATTATCATTGAATTATTTTGTTAAAATAACAAAATACAATTTTTTTGTTAAATGAACAAAATATTGTAAATTTTTTTATTTAGCGGCGGTACACATTTATTTGCTTACTTACTTTTTGTAAATAACAAGGTAAAATTTTGTTGCCATTATAAAATAAGTGTTCTTTTTGTAATTTTAACAAAATAATCTGTTTGGGTAGACAAAATATTTTTATTAAAAGTATATATAGACAATTTGAAACATCTCTGTCAATAAGGTAACAGTGGAGCAGTACGTTAGGTGAACGACTCAGAACAGGACCATGGATCAAGTCACGAGTTCAAATCCTATCAGGTTTAAAAGTTTTTTCCTAGGTATTATTAGTCAATTCAGCACTTAAGGAGAGGACACAAATGATGGAGAAAGAAATCTAATTAATAAGAACTGCTGTAACTTTTTTTTTTTCGTGTGCGTCCACATGCGTGCGAGCAATATGGCACCCAATGAGGATCTGTCATGCGCATGACATTCACGCGTGCGGATAATTTTGCACGCGTGAATGCACTGTGAGACCATTGTGCGCGCATTTTGTTATCTGGGAACATGATGTTAAAATGACGTCCTTGCAATGACGTCAATAATTTTGCGACATTAGTACGTCATTAGTACGTCATTAAAACGTCATTTAATGACGTCAGTCATGGTCAGTAAATGACCCAAATTTGACGTCAAAATGACGTATATTTGCTACCTGGGTACGTGCCGCATTCGAAAAAGACGGTGGTTTATAGTTAGAAAGCGGTCTGGAAACTTCGATCGGTTTACCGGCGGAAATTAATATGAATATTATCTCTCAAAAAGAAATTTCTAGATCGCTTTTAGTAGAGTATATAGGCGGGTTCTAACTCAAGTCTGTTCTTTTTCCGTAAGTACTAGATTTATGAATCAGGTTTACCAACATAAATTCTTGATTTATGAACCAGGTTTACCAACATGAA
>NW_017275291.1:0-785 GCF_001594065.2 Cyphomyrmex costatus | reverse complement strand
GAGACAATAGGTGGGAGGAGAGAAGGAACAAAGTCCCCCCTTCCCGCAGACCCCTCCCCTGTGACGTACTACCCCTCCCCTCTTTCTTCTAGGTCCCGGCGCGACACCAACGCCACCTGGTGGCGGCTCTGTATCCGTGTGCACTTCCCCCTCCCTGCCCCCTCACACAGACACACACACACACATACACATACACGCACTAACACATAGTGGATTAGAACCGGCCTACTATATCTACTGACGTGACACTTTGTGTCCGTCACTCGTAAGTGCACCGGCACGGAGATCCTGTGTCCTCTAAGCTCGAAGGGCGAGGGCACATGCGAGCGTGCCAAATTTGTATTTTTTGTTTCGTTTTGTATATTCTTTTATATAAGATATTTAGTAATTTTTCAGATTTTTAAAGAACAATTATTAGTCACTTTAGAGCGTGAGCGGTGGTTGTTTAAATCTGTGTAATGTTGCCGCCTCACTCACGGAAGGAAGAAAGAAGACGACGCCGAGGAAGTAAGAAACCACCATGGGAGATCCCGATCGTGTCCTCGAGGAGCGCGGTACACGCAGGTCGTATTGTTTTGGTTACCTTTGATAATTAGTTTGATGATATTAGTTGGTGATTGTCGCACCTTTATTGCAGACGACTCGGAGAGAGACGTAATAAGGGACCGTCTCAGCACGGCCAGAGACTTGGCAGTCGCCTCCACCTCTGAGGAGAGCGACTACAATAGAAGACCGCTGATAAAGACGGAAAGCCTCGGCCAGCTAATTTGGAAAAGCGCGCCGAA
>NW_017275290.1:0-505 GCF_001594065.2 Cyphomyrmex costatus | reverse complement strand
ACATACGCATGTTTTAATTTCGTCAATAAATAATCAAAGACAAATTAACTGTTGACATATATATACTAACATATATATACTAACCCAAGAACAGTTCCACAGGTCAGAGCACTTAAAGTAAATACATGATCTGCATCAGTTGGCAGCAAAATTATCAAAAATATTTTTAATAATATTCTCAAAATGGACATTATATTCATACGAATAATATCATGAAGAATGCTCATTGTTAAATTAATAAACAAGATTGCAATCCATCCAATTATTATTCGAATTATCAAGTTACGCAGCATTCGGTATTTCTTTGGCATCCGAGCGCTTCCAATGAGTTGTCTACTATGGAGAGTTCACGTAAACATGATTTCAATTCCTTTAAAAAATCATGTTGGCTGGTTATACGGCATACAATACAGATTTGGCAGTTAAGACAGGATCCCCCTCCCCGACAAAAAATCAAAACAGCACTTATGTCAGAATTAAGTGCTACTTGTGTACTAATTATTAT
>NW_017275289.1:0-948 GCF_001594065.2 Cyphomyrmex costatus | reverse complement strand
AACACTTTTTCAACAAGATATACATCGGGATTAGCGACGCGATGCAGTTCGTATTCGTAGAATAGGATTCTCCAGCTATGAGCTCTCCGCGGGAATCCTCCAGTAGATACGTCACTGGATTAGTTTGCTGCACTTTGATAATTTTAAATACCTCCGTGGTCCAATTCGGTGTGAAACCTTTTTCAAATATTGTCTTGAATTTGCTTACGCGTACCGCATCGCCCACTTTGAATTTTGCGGGACCCGCGATCTTTATAGCACTATACACCGTACCCAGGAGTTTTTTGGCGATTGCGGGAGTTACGTCAGCGGGTCGCATGCCGATAGTGCGATGCTTACGCGCGTTGTAATCCGACACGAGACGCGGCAGCATTTCAATCCATTTATAGTTTCCGTTGTATGTATCGTTTGTTTGCTGCGTCAGTATCATCCACTGGTAGTGCTAAACGTCGAATCTTACGCAACTTTGCGTCAAAATCGGTTCCAACTCGACAAAAAGCGTTATCGCGCACGTAATTTCGGAACAATCCACGCCACTGATAGTGCGATTCGCTTCCTCCTCCGAGCGACAGTCCAAACTTGTTGATCGGCATTTCAATGTCGACTGATCGACATGTATAGATCATGATCAATTTATAATCAGTCCGGCTTCGCGAAGTTCTTCGATAATCGACAGAATCTCATTATCGTGGCCGTTGTGACCTGCTTGACGCGAGGCTTCGAGCAATCGAAGACGATCTACAAGTTCGTTGGGATCGTCCCAGTGTACGTAATCAATCCTGTTGTCGGTTAATGACATGGCGCACGGCAAATTTTTTTTCTTTATACCGGTCCCAAGCTTTTTACCCAACACCAATGGTGCGATGATGTTCTTGTACTTGTATTCCTTGTTACCCAATACTTGATTACCAGCGTTATGACCACGTCGATAAGCGTTTGTTGTCAACA
>NW_017275288.1:24708-53364 GCF_001594065.2 Cyphomyrmex costatus | reverse complement strand
AAGAAATTTGTTCAATACAACTGAGGCTCTTAAAAATGATGTAGATCAAAATAGAATCGAACATTACATTATGCCATGGGGATTGTACCGTTCAATCGATGATCTTGTCGAAACAGTTAATGAAACATCGATGGAAGATCATTTAACTTTTACAGTAAATAAAAATGGCTATGTTAGTGCACAGCGTTCATGTGTACATTGTGTAAATAACGAGCATACTTTCCTTCTATCTCCAACATTGGCACGGATATTCGGATATAATACGAAGGAATATAATATATCGCTAAATGATATGTCTTGGGTATCATCTAGACCAGCTAGCTTGATCAGAGCGTTACCTACTTCAATGTTCATATACACGGATATATGTGAACCTTACATTACAGGTGATGTGCAAACACCGTTACTCCGTACCGTACCTTTAGATATAGAAGCATACGTTTATGGTTCAGTCAAACATAAAAGTTTCTCAACGGCTAAATATATACCTCTACTTCATACGTCTTTTCAAACAATTGAGATCGATATAAGAGATGAATTTGGGCAACCTATACCATTCGAATATGGCACATTGACTGTAACGCTTCACTTTAAAAGATTAGATTAAATAATACATTAAAAGAAATGACAGCCTATGATGAATATTTTGATATCCAATACGGCGGTGGTCGGCAAAGCGGAATTGAACATGTGTACATTGGTACATCAAATCAACGCGGTCATGGAATTGGTAGTTTCCTTGGAGGCCTCTTTTGTCGTGTTTTACCTCTTTTATCAAAAGGTGCGAAGGCGATCGGTAAAGAAGTTGTTCGTTCTGGAATGAACGTAGCTCGCGATGTAATACAAAGAGATGTTCCATTCAAAGAAGCTTTTAATACTCGCATGAAAGATTCAGCTACAAATTTAAAACGGAAAGCCGAAGAAAAGATCGATATTCTTATGAAAGGATCAGGATATAAATCCATGAGAGAGTCGAAAATAAAACATTTAATTAACACCCGTGACAGTGGTCATATCGCGAAAGAACAGAAGAGGAAGAAGAAGAAAAAGAAGAAGACAATTCGATCTAAGACAAATACGTTAAAAAATAAAAAGAAAAAGAGATATTCTCGAAACAATCGTACTGTTGTTGACATTTTTCAATAATATATTCGCCGTAAAATAATAGCAAATATGTCTTTTTTACACACTCATTCATGCGAATGTCTCAAATCGGAATTGGAATTATTCACTGTTCCACCAACGCAAGCCACAATCGAAAGTTCACAATGGATACACTACAAGCCAATATCATCGTTAACTGATGATTCACCTATAGAATTTGTAGTACCCGGACTAGGAGAGGAATACATCGATCTACCGCATACAATGTTAAGCATCAGTGTCCAAATAAGGCCAACGATTCATAAAGAGCCTTCAAAAGATGGAGATACCACTGATTATGTCGGGCCTGTGAATAATTTTATGCATTCATTATTCAATCAGGTAGATGTATTTTTCAATCAAAAACTTATATCACCACCGAATAATGCTTACGCTTATAGAGCTTACATAGAGACATTACTTAATTATGGTCCTGCTGCTAAAAACTCTCATTTAACAAGCGTATTGTGGTACGAAGATAAAAGCGGATCCATGGATGATCTACTCAACGCAAACGATGGCCTTGTAAAACGTCGCGTATTGACAGCCGATGGCAAGAAAATTGATCTTATGGGGCATTTACACTGTGATGTTTTTAATCAAGAAAGATTTTTAATAAATGGTGTAGAAATGCGTTTGCGAATAGTGCGATCGAGAGATACATTCTGCCTTATGGATCAAACCGAACGAAATTTCGAAGTTCATATAATTGATGCTACACTTCTTGTTAGACGTTCAAAAATTTCACCTGGTATGTTGTTAGCACATGCCAAAGCTCTTGCGAAAACCACAGCAAAATACCCCCTCACACGTGTCGAAGTGAAATCTATATCTATACACAGTGGTATATACGGTGAAACGCTCGACAATGTGATATTAGGTCAAATACCGAAACGTTTAATCATCGGTTTTGTTGATAATAGAGCATTTAACGGTAATCGTATGCTGAATCCTTTTAATTTTCATCATTACAAAATTAATTTTTTATCTCTGTACGTGGATGGTACACAAATACCTAGCAAACCGTTACAACCCGATTTTACAAAGGAGAAATTATATATGGAGGCCTATCACACTCTTTTTTCTGGAACAGGAATTCATTTTTTAAACGAGGGCAATGCTATTTCTCGTAAGAATTATCCAAACGGTTATTGTCTTTTTGCATTTGATCTTACACCGGACCTTTCAGCAAACGATACTACGCATTGGAATTTAATGAAGCATGGTAATGTTAGAATCGAAGTTCGTTTCGAAGAAGCATTAGAAAATACGATAAATTGTATTATTTATGCCGAATATGACAATATTATGGAGATTGATGCATCAAGACAGGTGATTGTAGACTATGGTGGTTAAGAACGAGAGAGAGAGAGAGAGAGATCGTTACTACGAATTCATAGCCTACTGGCTATGCAAATATTCAACGCAGATGAAACTTGATACTAATATAGGCATTATAGGAAAAAGAACTTCGGGAACAAGCATTATAGGAACGGATATTATAGAAACGAAAAGCTTAAACGTTATGAGCATATAACTTCAATCATCAGTCGGCACTAGTTCTTGAGTGTATACACTACACTATTACTACCAGTTATTCATATATATATATCTTTCTCGCATTTACAGTTATAAATATGAATATCGTTATTGATATACAAGGATTCAAGAATACGGAGGAAGATTTTTTTCCAAAAGAAGTTGCTATTGTCTCCATAAATAACGACCATTGCGCTCATTGGATTATTGCACAACCATACTCCTTTACCGAGCTATCAACCCGTTCAAAATCTCAAAACAATTGGCTCAGTAAAAATTTCCATGGTATTGAATGGTTTGAAGGAGATACACCATACAAAAACTTATATCGACATTTGAGGACAATTGCACAATTTACGAACCGAATATTCATAAGAGGCCGAGATAAATCAGCTTTTCTCCATCGTATTACAAGTAGAAACATTATAAATTTAGAAGAAGAGGAGAAATGTCCACCATTTCATCAATTACCGCAGTTAAAGCAAACGTGCCTTATCCATAGTATAAAAATCAAGACAAATAATCGGGAATATACATGTGCTTTAAATAATGCATTGCGGATAAGAAAGTGGATTAAAGATTACGCCTTTCTGGATTCTGCATCTTTGTCAACACCGTTGTCGCCTCCATCTCCATCGTTTTCTATGACGTGGTATAACCGCGATAATAGTCATAATACAAAAGAAGAAGAAGAAGAAGAAAATAATTCTCTTGAAAATTCTTGGTGGCTATGAATAGTTTGCAATTACGGGCTGCTTTACAAAACATACCCTGCGATACTATAGGCGTTTATGCTGCGGACGAGATACCTACGTTTTGGAGTAAACCTGCTGCTATTATCGCTAATACTGACGACCATACAAAACCTGGAACACATTGGGTCGCTATGTACGTCGGACGGGACGGCGTCGGACACTATTTCGACAGCTACGGGTTACCACCTATCATCCCACAGCATCTCGCCCGCTATAGAAAAAACTGTAAAACCTTATTTTACAACACTCAACAATTTCAAAGTAATACCTCTGATGTATGTGGACAATTTTGTGTTATGTTTGTGCACTTTATGTGTACTGGTTTTGGGATGCATCAGTTTCGTGATATTTTTTCGAACAATTTATCAAGAAATGACAAAATAGTACGCGATTATTACAATTCATATATGAGGCGTCATTACATTTCTAAAGAAAATCAATTTATAGGGCGTGGAATTTCTAATTCAAATGTTGTATCACGAACACAGAGCTGTTATTCGCGAAAATAAGAATAAATGTTTAACATAGTTTTACATAAATATATAATTTAATTAAAAAAACTTGTAACCATGCATTATTATATGTCCAATAAATAAATAAATATATATAAACTTTGAAATTTAATAAAATTGTAATCATTAATGTCTTCAATAAAATAAGTACATATACATTTATAATTCAATAAAATATTTCTATAACCCCTTCATTACATTTAGCTATTAGTTACAACTATCGTCTCGTATAATAGCAGCACTATGGGGACACATCGACGTTGTAGTAGTAGTAGTAGAGAGAGAATTAATATCATCTCGTAAAATTGTAGCACTATAGGGAACCGACAGCGGTACCAGCGTCGTAGTGGTGGGGATAACGTCAGTAGTATGCTGGTCCACTTGCACTCATCAGTGCTAACGTTAGCAAAGAGCCGAGCAGTCTACACCCGGACGAGTTCTACGCATTGTGGCCACAGCTCGTTAAAATATGTCTACCACCCCTCCATTACATTTAGCTATTAGTTACAACTATCGTCTCGTATAATAGCAGCACTATGGGGACACATCGACGTTGTAGTAGTAGTAGTAGAGAGAGAATTAATATCATCTCGTAAAATAGTAGCACTATAGGGAACCGATAGAGGTACCAGCGTCGTAGTGGTGGGGATGACGTCGATAGTAGAGGGATTACTAATATTTCGTAAAATAGCATCACTATGGGAAGCCGAGAGGCCCGCTGGCGTCGTAGCGGTGAGGATGATGTCAGTAGTAGAGGGGGGCGATCATTTCGTAACATAGTACCACTATGGGGACCCACCCGTACCACTGGCGCCGTAGTGGAGGGGGTTGGCGCCAGTGACGTCACAGGCGAGTCCCCATAGTGGTACTATACTACTTATGTATGTATGTATGTATGTATGTATGTATGTATGTGTGTATAAACGCGTAGACAGTATATATAAAGATAGTGCGTAAAGCTCTTTTCATTCAATCGTAATCTTACGAGCGTTACGACATGGACCGAGTAAACGATTATCTGCATAGAAAGTGGACCAAGCTCAAGGGATACCGTCGGTTAGACGACGATCGTGAGCCGCTGTGCCCACCGAGCCCCCCACCGTCGAAGAAAAATCAAAGATATTATTGGGAGTTGCCTCCATAAAATACGTGGAAAAATACATCTTCGACGAAAAACCAAAGATATTGTAATTGGCCTCTAGAAAATACGTCGACAGATACGACTTATAAGTCGACGTCTTCATCATCGTCAAAAAATAGATACGAACGTCCCCGAATGCCCCCTCCCCTCCCCCGCCATTGTGGAAAAAAGCGCGGGAAGCAGGGAACACGTCATCAAAAGATAATACATCATAAAAATATAAATAATAATGTATGTATGTACGTATACACATAGATGAATTCGCGGTAGAAAGAATACATAGAAAGTTGCGATAAAACTTGTCGCGACAGGTTTGCAATTCTCGGAAAGAGAATTTACCCCCTCTCTCTTCGATTTACCTCCCTCTCTTCAATTACAGAAGTATTACAATAAATTTAATACGCCGATGTGATCAGTATTGCTATATTCGCTTGCACGAACGGATCAAAAATGTTTCGCTTTGACTCCACCACAGAGAGCGAACTGAAGAAGGAACCGAAGAAGGAACCCGACGCGTAAGTTTTAATATTCTATACAGAAAAAAACACTTTTCTTCCTATAACATTATGCATGTAATTACGTTATTACAGGATAAAGCGTCGCGCGGTGCGCATACTGAATCGACGATACGACCTGACCGCTACGGGTTACAAGTTTTTGGAAATTGGAATCAACGTTGATCCACCGAGTTACGTGGACATCGTTCTGGGAGATCATCACGGACGCGAACTGTCGTTGTCTCTCGAAACGTGGAAAGGTCTCTACGAGCAGCGATGGAATATCTACAAATTGCTGCGGAACGAGTACAAGGACAATTTTATAAACGTTGGACAGCTAACGATCAGAATCTGCACGCATAACGACGTTACGCTCGTACGACTCGAATTTTCGACCGTACACATGACGATGATCGAATCGACGCTGCGCCGAATGTTCGATCTCGACGGATGCATCGACGTAACGTTCGAACGATTAGCCCGACTCGTTGATACGGTCGATGCCAAGTATACGCGCTTCTCCAATGTCGCGAACGCTATACGCGAGAGTGATATCTTCGACAAACGCCAGCTCGTCGATTGCGAGCTCTTGGCTTTAGTTTTTAACATGTAAGAAAATATTACTGCGAAAAAATAAAAAAATAAAAAAATAAAAAATCTGAATACATTGTACGACACATTACTGTGTAAACCATTATGAATAAATATTCTTTGGCTCTATTATTTTATGCGTACTTTCTTTACTCTCCTACCGAAGAGACGCATGTGTGCTCGATGTATCCTATGCCTCTACGCGCTATCGCTCTGTTTACATAAATAGCTCTTCTTACCGCAGAGCCTCTTCAAGTCTCGGATCATATTTCACCAAATTAATTGCCTATGGGTCAATCCTAGGCTTCGTCTTAGCGACGAATGCTTTTCAGCGTCAGTATTCCTTTGTTTCGCATACGGTGAAGATTTCTGTTTCGACTCCGCAGTTCATTTTTACAGGCATCGCATCTTTTGTTTCCACTTTTTTTTTTTATACGGTTTTACAGTAAAGACGTGATCTCAGGAAATCGATTCAATTAAATCCTCTAGAGACGGGGCGCCATTAAATAAATAATAAAAATAATATTTGTGAGTGCGTGCGTCTGTGAGTGCGCTACTAGAATGCACCTACTAGAGCCGATTAAAAAACAACTTTTTGGGGAGGAAGAGGAGGATTTTACTCCTCAAGAGGAGGAGGTGATAGAGGCAGAGGTGGAGGTGGAGAACGAGGAGGAAGAGGAGGATAACAACACCAACGACGGGGAGGAGAACGTCGTCGACGAGAACATCGAGGAGGAGGAAGAGGATGATCCTCCTCCCCTCCCGATTGACCTAGATCAAGTGGACCCCGACGACCTGATCCGGTTCGTCGGGCATTACCTTCAAGTGGATAACGTGGTGGACCTGTTCCACCTCCTCGTCCACCTGTTGGATGAGGAGGAGGAGGAGGAATCGGACTAGGCCGTCGGGGGAAGGAGGAGAAGAAGGAGGAGGGTAAGAAAAAAATTACTTATCTATCTTATTCTTCTTCTTCAAAAGTGTCACGTCTTTAAAATGTACACGTCAGTAGCGGCGGCGGCGGCGGCGGCGGCCTGCGCGATAAGGCGGAGCCGGCTCCCCCTCCCCTTCCGTGACGTCATACCCCCCGCGCCTCGGGTTCCCCTCGCCCCTCACCCCCCCCTCGGAGCCCCATGGCTTTAAACCGGCCTACCACCTCTACTAGAATCACTGAATAATCTAGATGTTACTAATACTATGCGATGTGTAAAACATGCTAAGAATTGTGCGTTACAAAATGTATTTAAAATATACAATTGGTGGTCGCAACGCCCAAAAGGATTGTATCAAATTTAAATAAATAAAAATATGAATTTTTTTTAAATATAGGCATATAATATGTTTTAATTTCTTTTCCCCAAGTCTTTCCTCTATTTAAGGGGAGGGTACACCCCAATTTTCAACTATATTAAAATGTAAGTTTAAAAAATCGACAAAATTATGTTTTCAGTAATTTTTTGCAAGGAATTCAATGGTCATAAAAGAAAGTAGGTCAAAAATTTTTTTGACCAACAAAAAAAATATTTTTTTCTCAAAAATTATAATTTTTCAAAATCCATCCGTAGTGTTTTAGGAAACATATTTTTATACATAAAAAAAAATTGGCGTCTTAAAATTTTGATTTTTACTATTTTTGAAGCATTTTTTTCATAAAAAAAAATTTTTTTTCCGCATAAGTGTTGTTATGTCCACTATTTTTATTGAAAATTGCACATAAAACGTTTTTCGATACAAAATGGTTGTGATACAAAAATTATTCAAACAATTACACGGAAAGTCTTTTTAATCAGGCATATTTACATTTGTCGGAAACATTTTATTTCAGAAGGCACCTGCTTTATATGTTACCCCTTCAGAATCTTCTAGAGCTTTGTCAATTCTTTTTCTCATTATGTTTTTGGCTTTTCGTACTTTTTGATACATTTTGTTATTTCTGTCTTTTCCTTGTTTCGCTCTTTTTTGATCTCTTCGATGGGCGATCTTATCTCCTACTGTTCCTAAAGAAAAGTTTAGTGACTCAAGAAAAGCAAATGTGGATTTCCTAAATCCGTCATTGTACTGTGATATTGCTTCAGCTACTGCTATTTGCAATCTTTTCTTAGAAACAAAAATTTCTTTAGGACATTTGTTCCATATCAGACTGTGTAAACATTCATTCGCATTCTGTGTCCGGCCTTGTGTACATCTACTCAACAAACTCTCGTCTGACAATCTAACGAATACTGGTAGAATCTTGTCAAAAACCTATATACGCATATGTATATATATAAATATGTGTATATGTATATATATATGTGTGTGTGATTTGATATAAGATAACAAATCTTATAAGTCGTAATAATAATTTTTTACCAATTTATTTATGGGGGTTCCAATATTCTTTATATGAAGTCCTGTTCTGACACCTCTGGCTTTTGCTGTTTGATAGAAACACCAAGAGTTTTCGCCTGCAGGACAAAACTGATGTTGGGGGTTTTCATCAGTGGATACGCCGTGGTAAATTATGGCCATAATTTCGTTTTTCATTGCTGTGACATCGTTTTTATTTCTATATATTGCAGCTTGATAGTATTTACAAAGTTTGTCGATGGTAGTTCCCTTTAGAGCACCATACATTCTTCCACCAAGTGTCACTCCACGATTTCGCCATAACTTTACTATGTCTCTTAGAGCTGTACCTAATCTGTGTAATATAATTACTGCATATAATATAATGTATAAGTAATATAATGTAATATAAATAGTAGAAAGTTCAAAGTTGCCTTTTTTTTACATGGTTGATACACTCCTCTTTCTGAATTATAAAATCCTTCCCATAAACTTCCATTTCATTCAAATGAGATAGTGTCTTAGAATCTCCATCGGATAGCATTGTCGAATAGCGAAAGCCAAACTTTTCGGATCTTCTCCAAATGTCTACCGCGGCTGTCATTTCCATTGCACCAGAAGAACCCGTATGGTTTATTTGACAACTGCTTTGATGACTTTCCATCCACATAAAAAATTCTGCACTTTCTTCGCCAAGTTCAAACTTAGCCATCACACATTCATGACAGTATTTTGTCATGATTTCGAAGTCGATCACGTAACCGGTCAAAACATCAATCACACACCCAACTCCCAGAAGTGAAGTGTGACCTCTCGTCAACCAGCTTCCGTCATAACTCACTGTTATATTTGTCATTTCTTGGCTTTCAATATTTTCAACAAAATATTTTTTTTTCACTTTAGAACGAGCGGTTTCTAAAATTTCGTCTAATTTTTTATTTACGGAGTTGTTTATAGTATCTAGATATTTATGAAAAGACGTTTTGGAAAACGGTTTCATATTCATAATCATAGAAAATAATTCTATCCCAGCGTAGTTTTTTCCCATTTCCAAAAAAGCTATACTAATACGAATATTTATATCAAATGGTGAAGAAGTTTGATTACTTTGAAGTTCATTTCTGTTATTGTTCGACGTCAAAGTTGATGATATCGTCGCATTTAGTCCACTTTCCTCGCAATTTCTGCATATGATTTCAATTTTTTTTGCGAATCCGCAATTTACATCGATTATATTAGCCTCAATTCGATGTGAAAAACAGACTTTACATACAACGGCATCAAGAAGAGATTGAAGTAAAGAAGTTTGAAAAAATATGTATTCATCTTTTGTTCTTTGCACCTCTTTAGTTGGTGTTTCTGCTTCTTCAAAATTATTTTGAAGCCGCATATTTCTAGGTTGAATATCTTCATTATTACCTTCTTCAGAATGTCCAGGAGGATTTTCAACTTCAATAATTTGTTGATGACCCGAGGATTTACAGCTCCATCTTTTTTTAGATAGTTTAGATGAACGGTCAAAATTTTTTCTTTTTGCCGGCATTGCACAAGTTATCAACAAACGAAATCACGATTCACGAAGTCTAGAACAACTAGAAAACAGTGTGTACGATTTCCACTACATTTTACATAAATAATAAATAAAAGTTGTCAGAAAAATTACTAAATGATTAGACAATAATCCACAAATGTTCAAATAACCTTTTCACCCTTTTATTTCCGTCAGATAACAATAAAGTATGTAGCCACGGCGAAGAAGTACGGAAACAAAGTGTGAACCTGTGTCTTTCTCGCTGAAGGTGACCCATAGCATATATCCTAGATGTACAGGGTGCGGCGCGGGAACTTCCTTATTTGAATTGCGCGCCACACAGCGGCGCGCACACGTCCACTTTTGTAAGATGGCCGCTGTGTGGCGCGCAATTCAAATAAGGAAGTTCCCGCGCCGCACCCTTTATGTATGTATGTATGTATGTATGTATGTATGTATGTATGTACGTGTGTATGTATGTAAATGTAAACGATGCAAAGAAAACTTAATGTTTGATTTGTAATAGTAATAATAATTATAAGTATTTCTACGACATCAAAATACATTTTCGACAATTTATCAATTCTTATTAATTTTGTTCAAAATAATTTTTAAAAAAATCGGGGGAAACGTTTTATGTGCAATTTTCAATAAAAATAGTGGACATAACAACACTTATGCGGAAAAAAATTTTTTTTTTACGAAAAAAAATGCTTCAAAAATAGTAAAAATCAAAATTTTAAGACGCCAATTTTTTTTTATATATAAAAATATGTTTCCTAAAACACTACGGATGGATTTTGAAAAATTATAATTTTTGAGAAAAAAATATTTTTTTTGTTGGTCAAAAAAATTTTTGACCTACTTTCTTTTATGACCATTGAATTCCTTGCAAAAAATTACTGAAAACATAATTTTGTCGATTTTTTAAACTTACATTTTAATATAGTTGAAAATTGGGGTGTACCCTCCCCTTAAGTATTAGCGCGTTCTAACATATTTCGACAAGTTTCAACGAAGGGACGATTTTATCGCAGTCGTAAAGATAAACTCTATTGTTATTATTGACGTCGTCCCCATAGACAAAAAAAAAGGGTACACAAACGGTTAAAGTGCATTCTTACGATATGGGTCATTGTACGGAATGCTCGATAGCAATTATACTGAAAAATATTGATTGCTTAGTCATATCTTAAAATTCGCAAATATCTGTTTAATTAAATCGCGTGCGAGAAGGAAACGGAACGAGAAAAAGAGAGAGAACAATCGGTTATCGGTTACAAACTCGCCAGGAATTCTTAGCGAAGTTCCGAATAAAAATTCAGCCGGGAATGCACCGGTATCCAATCGAACTTGAGTACGTAATCCAAGTAAAACCGTGGGTAGTAAATTAGCCCAATTCGAAGAGTTATGGCACATTAATGCAGTCTTCAGGGTACGATGCCATCGTTCGATTACCCCATTCGATGCGGGATGGTATGCGGTCGTGCGTATTCTTTCACATCCGGTCAATTGGAGGAGTGAGTTAAATATTTGACTTTCGAATTGCTTTCCCTGATCAGTGGTTAAAGTCTTGGGAACACCGTAGCGTGAAATCCAGTGGTCGTAAAATGCACGTGCGACTGTAGGGGCAGAAATATCTGTTAATGGAATAGCCTCAGGCCATCTCGAAAAACGATCTATTATCGTTAAACAATAACGGAAACCCTGGCACGTTGGCAGAGGACCAATTAAGTCCATGTGGACGTGGTCGAAACGTCCGTCCGGAGTTGTAAAATCAGTTGGTAAAAGTTTAACGTGGCGTGATATTTTGGATTGTTGACATTCTAAACAATTTTTAGCTCAACGGGCTATATCTCGATGCATATGTGGCCACACATATTTTTGGCGGATGGTTCGATCCGTTATTTTTGCGCTAGGGTGAGCGGGTGCGTGAAACAGGTCAAAAACTTTGCGCCGAAGTGATAATGGTATATATGGTCTGAATGATTCGCCTGACATTTTGCAATAAATTTGTTAATGCTCTGAGTCCAGTATAAGTTTTGATAATTTCATTGACGTTGTTGTGGATTTTAACAGTTGTGGTAATTGAGAATCATCTTTCTGGAGTTTGGCCAACTCCAATAACTCGATATCACAAGCTAAACGCAGTGATTCGATCCGTGACAAGCTATCTGCTACGATGTTTTCCTGGCCAGTAATGTGAGTGATGCAGGAGGTGAATTGTGAGATAAATGATAGTTGACGTAGCTGTCTCGATGAAGCTTTGTCTGCGCGTTGATTGAACGCGTAAATAAGAGATTTGTGGTCGGTGAGAACTGTAAATTGTCGTCCTTCTAGAGAGTAGCGGAAATATTTAATGGCTTCGTAAATCGCAGTTAATTCGCGGTCATAAGCGCTGTAATTTTTCTGAGTGGGTGTGAACTTCCTCGAAAAGAATGCTAATGGTTCCCACGAATGTCGAGAACGTTGTTCGAGTACTGCGCCCATTGCGAAATCAGATGCATCCGTAGTCACGCGTAGTTGGGCGTTAGGAATAGGGTGTGCTAGTAATGCGGCGTTGATTAAGCTAGCTTTACATTTTTCGAACGCATTTTCCGTTTTGTTTGTCCATTTAATGATGCGTTTGTCGTTCTTGCGTGAGTCTTTGAGGAATGCGTGTAAGGGTGTTTGAGAAGACGCAGCGTTACGCAGATAATTGCGGTAAAAATTAAGCATGCCGAGGAAACGGCGTAAATCTGTGTTGTAGCCCGCGAGTGCTACCACAATTAAGTCTCGCATTTCAGCCTAGCAACGAGCTGGCGGAAATGCAAGATTATTACTGCAAAGCAACCTTTGCATTTCGGCATAGCAACGACTTGCGGAAATGCAAGGCTGCAAATTCCATAACGCGTGCGGACAACGATCACTGATCGAACGCAAGCAATGACCGCACGCACATCGAACAATTAGTAATAAAAAGCAAATCTTGCATTTCGACAGGACAACGAACTGCCGAAATGCAAGAGGACGAAGTCCGCATTGCACACGGCACGAATGCCGCTAGTTCGATGACTCCGCGACGCCTATATATTCGGCGGTCTAAGGACCGGCGAGAGAGTCTTGTCATACATCTAAACGTAACGATACGTTACGCGCGTCGCGAGAACCGAGTCATATTACATCCGCGATAACGAGTGTCGCCGACCGGTCTAAGTCACGAGCGAGGACTTTAACCCGAGTATTATTCTTTTAATTAAATCCAACTATTATAATCAACTACTCGAATTGTAACAATCAAAGTGTAATCTTTTAATCGGGTAATTGTACCAATTCAACAAAGGGTTAAATGTAATCAGTGGTAATAACCACTCGAAATTGTAAGTGTTATAATAAATAAAAGGGGTTATTTTAATAAAAGTGTGGTGCAGTGTGTGTTTGTTCTACGACCTTGACCACTTTCCTTGTTTTCCTCGTGGGTTCCAACCCTTTGAGCGGATCGAATCCCAAAATAATATCTTGTTGCACCGAGAGGTACAACATCTGCAACTGATTTTGGTTCTGGAAAATTTTGGATTGCGTTGACTTTTTCTGTTGATGGTTTGCAGTCCTTGGCGTTAATATGATGTCCTAAGAAGATTAGCTCTGTTGTGCCTATAACGCATTTGTCAGTATTTAACGATAGTCCGAATTCTTTGAGTCTTGAAAGGACTGTACGTAAGTGGTGTTTGTGTTCTGCTGGAGAAGATGATGCGATTAAAATATCGTCTATGTACGAAAAAACAAAATCTAGATCTTTAAGTGCTAGGTTTAAATAGCGCTGAAATGTCTGCGCGGCATTTCGTAATCCGAATGTCATTACTGTGAATTCAAATAATCCAAAAGATGTAATTACCGCTGTTTTCGGTATATGTTCCTCGGCTACGAGAATTTGATTGTAAGCTTTGGATAAATCTAAAGATGAAAATATCTTTTTGCCATGTAGGTTGGCTGAAAAATCGTGCAAATGCGGTACCGGGTATTTGTCAGGCACAGTCACCGCGTTAAGGCGACGGTAATCGCCGCAGATTCTCCATTCGCCCGTTTTCTTGCGGACCATGTGGATAGGACTGGCCCAGGGACTACTGGATGGTCTGCAAATACCGAGTTCGATCATGCGTTTGAATTCTGCTTTAGCCGCTGTTAATTTGTCTAAAGGTAATCGGCGTAGGCGCTCTGCAACCGGGGGGCCGGTCGTGATGATGTGATGATTAACGGCTCTAGGTGTATATGCAAGGTTTTGAGCGATGCCCGTCACTTCCGGAAATTCTCTAAGAATGTGCGCGAACTCAGAAGAATGATCAATGATTGAGATCTTGAATACTGGCGAGGCTGTCAATTTTCCTTTTACTGAAAGAGAGGTGATTTGATCGGTGAGAGTGCGCTCGTGTAGATTGACTGATAGGCGGTATGTTTCAATAGGTCAGCGCCTATTATAGCAAATGGAATATCCGCCACGCAGAAATTCCAGGTTATGGGTCTTCGCAATCCGAGGTTTAACGTTAGACGAAGTGTGCCATAAGTTGTGATGCGTGTGTCATTTGCTGCGTAGAGCTTTAAGTTAGATTGTGTTTTAATATTGGTAGAAGAAACGGGAATAATGGACAATTCCGCGCCGGTGTCGATGAGGAATTTGCGCCCAGTGATTTTATCAAATATGTGGAGACGGTTTTCTGTAACTTTACCTTGACCGACCGTTTCCAACCGGGAAGGTTTTTTTAGTTTTCCTGGGTTGTCTTTCCATCGATCCAATTACACGGCTGTTGACATCGATATGCTTTACTACCAAATTTGCGATGATAGAAACATTTTCTGTCCGTGCTACGAGAGCGGTTACGTCTTCTCATTGAATGACGTGAGTTACCCGGTAAACTAGACCGTGAGCGTGATCTTCTTTTACGAAGCAGAGTGTTCATGCCTTGAACTAGCTGTTCTAAAAGTGACTGTTCGGACGGCTTATTAATGGGACTAGCTTGAGGAGTGTGATCACTTGCCAAATCTTGTGCTTTTGAACTGGTTACCGGAGCTAGTGCGTTGTTTGATGACACTGATTCTGCAATTCTATCCGCTATGGAAGCGAGTTTACTGAGGTCGGGCTCTTCGATCGTTGCTAAAATAGTACGATAACTCTCTGGAAGCTGCTCGATAAACAATGTTTTAATAATACTATCGTTGGCGTTGTCCCCGGCTAAATTTTTAAGTTCTTGTAGTAAATGAGATGGCTTTCTCTCGCCGAGAACCTGTCCTTTCAGTAGCTGACGTAGTTTAGCGCCTTGAGAAATTAAAAAAACATTTAGTACGCGTTCTTTTAAAGTATCGTATTTTCCGCTCGCAGGGGGATTCAAAATTAAATCTTTGATATGGGGAAGAATCGCGGTATCTGCATTCGCTAATATAATGTGAAATTTAGTTGTATCGTCTGTAATTTTCGCTACGTGGAAAGACGCTTCTACGGTAGCAAACCATATTTCCGGATCTTTTGTCCAGAAAGGGGGAATTTTGGGCACTCTGTATGAACTGATTTGACCGAGTGTCTCTTCCGCCATACTAACTGTTGCCGAGAGAAAATAGCAGAGTGCAGCTAGATGGCAGTTACATAGAGCACTCACGAGAGCAGTAGAGCAGGACATACATGGCAGCCAGTCTTACATTTTATATATTCAGTATTCCGTTGTACAGAATAAATTATCACTCTGATAAGCACCGCGTTATTCATTGTACCAGTAACACAGAACATAACAGTGGCGACGAGGATAAAGGTTTGAATAACGGTCATTGCATCGTTCACTTCGTGACTTTGAATCATAACCTTCTCTCGACGATGTCGGATATGAAGGAAGCCCTTTTAGCTTTTATGCAACAACAACAAGCTCAAATTAAGGTACAACAGGAATTTTTTGTCCAACAACAAAATGCCTTTGCTGCTCAACTCTCACAAGCATTCGCTTCAACTATAACCTCAAATAAAGAAATGAAGACGGAATCGCTCGCAAGTGGCATCACGAAATTCGTATACGACTCTGAAAATGGACTAACATTCGACGCTTGGTTCGTTCGTTACGAAGGATTATTTAACGTCGATGCTAGAGACCTTGACGACGCCGCCAAGGTAAGGCTGTTATTGCGCAAATTGAACACTTTGTGTCACAAGCAATACGTTGATTACATTCTTCCCAGTCAACCGAAAGATTTCACTTTAGAAGATACGGTAAAAAAGCTCAAACAAATGTTCGGGAAAAAGATTTCATTGTTTAATCAACGTTATAACTGCATGAACACTGTAAAATCTCCACAGGAAGATTTTGTTGCATACGCAGCTCAGATAAATAAAAAATGCGAAGAATTTCAAATTTCAAAGATAACGGCTAATCAATTTAAATGTTTAATCTTTGTATGTGGATTACGCTCTTCTACAGATGCCGACATCCGCACTAAGCTTCTGAATCTTATAGATTCTAAACCAGATATTCTTTCTTTAGAAGATCTTACTGTGGAATGTCAGCGTCTTCTTAATTTAAAGGCTGATACTTCTTTGGTTCAAAATGCAAAACCACTTAATGTAGTTGCAGTTCAATCTAAACAGAAGCAAAATAAAACTGCAAAATTCATTAAAAACAAGAAGTCACAAAACAATACAAAACAAAATCAAAAACAACCTTCTACATCTTGTTGGTTTTGTGGTCAGCTTCATTATTCCAAGGATTGTAATTTCAAGAATCATCAATGTAAACATTGCAATACCATAGGTCACAAGGACGGTTATTGTAATTTAAGCAAGAAAACAAAGAGCAATTCGTCTAACAACGATTCCATATCCACACATTCAAAAGCTATAACTTCAGCAGTAAATCAAATCAACGAAGCATTTTTACGCAAGTACGTCGACGTCACAATAAATTCCAAAACCGTCAAGCTTCAATTAGACTCGGACATCACAATAATTTCAGAAGATACTTGGAAACTGCTAGGTCAACCGCAAGGTAAACCTTCTGAACGTATCGCAAAGGATGCTTCAGGTAATCCGTTAAACATTTTATATGAAGTCGACTGCACAGTCTTATTAAATAACGATTCACGACAATTACGTTGTTACGTCACTCCAAACACAGAATTGAATCTCTTGGGACTAGATTGGTTACATGCTTCCGATTTATGGCATAACACAATTAACAGTTTCTGTAATCATGTTACTAACCCCCAAATTACAGAATCACGACTTCAAACCTTACAACAAAAATTTCCTAATGTCTTCAGTCCAAAACTAGGATGCTGCACTAAAACAAAAATTTCTCTGCATCTTAAAAACAACGCCAAACCTGCATTCCGACCTAAACGGCCGGCTGCCTATTCAATTCTTCCATTGGTCGACGCAGAACTTGAACGTCTTATGGAAGCAGGAATTATCTCTTCAGTGAGTTACTCGGATTGGGCGGCACCAATTGTCGTCATTCGCAAAAAAAACGATCAAATCCATATATGCGCTGATTTTTCTACTGGTCTAAATGATGCACTGGAACCAAATCGCCATCCATTGCCTCATCCAGATGAGATTTTTTCGAAATTATCAAACTGTAAGTATTTCAGTCAAATCGATTTTTCAGACGCATTCTTGCAAATTCAAGTCGAAGAGGATTCAAAGCACCTATTGACAATAAACACTCATCGAGGCCTCTTCGTATACAATCGCTTACCTTTTGGTGTCACTGTGGCCCCTGGCGAATTTCAAATCATTGTAGACGCCATGATCGCTGGTCTCGACAAGACATTTGCATACATTGATGATTTTGTCGTTGGAGGATCAACAATTGAAGAACATGATCATAATTTAAATGAATTATTCAAACGCATAGACGATTATTCCACGTCCGCATAGAAAAATGTAAATTTTTCGCAACACAAATAACTTATCTAGGATATATAATCGACGGACAAGGATTGCATTCAGATCTAAAAAAAATCTCCACAATTGTTAACATGCCAGCACCTTCGGATCTTACTACATTACGTTCTTTTTTAGGCGCCATAAACTATTATGGACGTTTCATTCCAAACATACATATTTTACGACGACCGCTGGATCAACTTCTAAAAAAGAATTCCAAATGGAATTGGAGCCAATCATGTCAAGAATCATTTGAACGTTTCAAACAAATTCTTCAATCCAAATTGCTTCTCACTCACTTTGATCCGAAGCATGAAATCATTGTAGCCGCTGATGCTTCTCAGTATGGTATTGGCGCTTGTATTCTACACAGATTTCCTGACAACACAGTCAAAGCAATCAGTCACACTGCCAGAAATCTCACAGAAACTGAGAAAAGATACAGTCAAATCGAGAAAGAAGGCCTTGCATTAATATTTGCTGTCACGAAATTTTATAAAATGATTTTTGGACGCAAATTCATTCTTCAGACAGACCATAAGCCTCTAGTGACAATTTTCGGAAGCAAAAAAGACGTACCTGTCTATACTGCAAATCGACTCCAACGTTGGGTACTACAATTACTTACCTACGATTTTGAAATCAAATATGTCAAAACATCTGATTTTGGTCATGCCGATATGTTATCTCGTCTGATCAACAACTATCACAAACCAGAAGAGAATTTTGTCATCGCTTCAGTTACAATGGAGGAAGATATATCAACAGTTTTACAGGATTCATTACAATTCATTCCTTTAACTTTTGATAAAATAAAAGCAGCTACAGGACAAGATGCAATTTTGCAACAGGTTATCGCTTACACAATCTCAAATTGGCCGACATCTGTGGTATCTCATTCAGACCTCAAGCCCTTTTTCAATCGCAAAGATCTCTTTCAGTAGTTCAAAATTGTCTACTATTCAAGGAACGGCTCGTAATTCCGACTCAACATCGAGGATCTATTCTTAGACAATTACATAAAGGCCATCCAGGAATTCAACATATGAAGGCCATCGCACGTTCTTATGTATATTGGCCTGGAATTGACAACGAAATTGAACAGTTCGTCAAGGCTTGTCACAATTGCGCTTTAGCCGCAAAATCTCCAATCAAGGTTCCACTTGCAAGTTGGCATACACCTACAAATCCATGGCAACGTCTCCACGCAGACTATGCTGGACCCCATCAATGGGGAATATTATCTAATCGTTGTCGACGCTTTTTCAAAGTGGCCAGAAATTTATCCAACCAAAACTATATCAGCTCAACGTACTGTTGAAATCATGGAGGATATTTTCGCTCGTTTTGGTATACCGGAAACCCTGGTTACTGATAACGGAACTCAATTTATTTCCGAAAAATTCCAATCATTTTGCCTATCATACGGTATACAGCATCTACGTACACCGCCTTTTCATCCCAGTTCAAATGGCCTAACCGAAAGATTCGTGGATACCTTCAAGAGGGGACTCCAAAAACTTACCGGTGGGGAGAACATCCGTAATCATTTACCTATATTTCTCAAACAGTACAGATCTACTCCTAACGTAAATGTTCCAAATAAGGTCTCTCCTGCCGAGGCACTGATAGGTAGACCTATGCGCACAGTTCTGGATTTACTTAAACCATCCATCCGTCAACAGCCGCAGAAGGACGACATTAAACTACGTCAAGAACAACAATTCAATCGCAAGCACGGAGTAAAATCTAAAGCTTTTGAAGTAGATTCAGAGGTTTACGTCAAGATCTATAACATTAACAAATGGAAATGGATTCCAGGAAAAATAGTAGAACGCATCGGACAAGTTTTATATAACGTAGCAGTTCCGACAAGACAGCGTTTAGTCAGGGCTCACGCAAATCAATTGAGACCCCGTTTCTCTGTTGAAACTAAAGAATCTCCACAGGATGAATATGTAATTGAATAATTACCATTAGACATCTTATTGGGGACTTTCGATCTTCAAGGAGACGAGCAAACAAATACAGAGATGGCAGCTTTACAGTCTCAATCCTCAACTCCGGACATCTCCGACGTTAACAGTCCTACAATTAGCCAAAAGTCTCTTTCAGATTCCCAATCACAGCCACTCAGACGTTCAGTTCGTAAGAGATACCCTCCAAAGCGATACGAGGACGTAGGATGTTTTATAAAAAAAAGAAGGGGAGGTGTTGCCGAGAGAAAATAGCAGAGTGCAGCTAGATGGCAGTTACATAGAGCACTCACGAGAGCAGTAGAGCAGGACATACATGGCCAGTCTTACATTTTATATATTCAGTATTCCGTTGTACAAAATAAATTATCACTCTGATAAACACCGCGTTATTCATTGTACCAGTAACACAGAACATAACACTAACTGTTATCTGAATGATATACGTAGTAATGTTGATGTAAACGCGAGCTTATGTAATAATGCACGGGTGCAAAAGAAAAAGGTGTTATACTAAGCCTTATTGTAAAAACGCAGTATACTATCGCTGGCTGTCTTGCTCGAAGGGCTGTGGATCTGTCGTGGCGAAGCAGCCTGCCGGTGCGGACTCGAAAAATGGCGGTGCGTTGCAAACGGCCTCGTTCGAGAGAGATGCTTATTCGTCGGCGACTTGACTCTTCCCGATATGCCGCGTTTACTATAATTCGCGTGATCGCTTAAGTATGTGATGGATCACGTCGGGGTCACCAGTGTAGGGATTCAGACAGTAGGATTGATATGGTTCAAGCAAATAGGCTGATGAACGTAGAACTATATTTTATTTCTCTCTGGACAAGTATTACTTACTACTTTCGTCTACACTCGAAGTGGAATGGCCAGACCGCCAGTCCTACCAACTTAGTCATAGAAAAAGCGCGCAAGTAACAGATGGGAAACGCTGTAGAATAGATGGGACAAAAGTCCCTATACAGTACACGCTTAGCTGCCATCCAGTGACTCTTGTTGAAGCATGTATTAAATTGACCCAGTATACTGACGGCGTGAGCTATGTCGGGGCGTGTTCCTAGTGCGACGTACATTAAGCTACCGACCAATTCCCTGTATGGATAAGTCTTGTTATAATTTTCTGGCGTTTCGTTGTCCTTAGTCAGCTTAGATCCTGAGGCGAGTGGAGTGTTCACCGGTTTACTATCGTGCATGCCAAATATATTCAAAATCTCTTGCACGTAGCCCTTTTGAGATAGACATAACCGCTCTCCTTCTCGTCGAATTTCGAAGCCTAAACAATGCTTCGCATCGCCAATGTCTTTTATTTTGAAGAATTCCGCCAGTTTCTTCTTAATCTCGCTTTCCCTCGCACGATCTCTGGAAATAATCAAAATATCGTCAACGTATACAAGGACAAAAGTCAGTTTACCTCTGTCTACGTAAACGCATGGATCCGCGATTGTAGGAGTAAGCCCAATGAATTGTAGTTTCTTATCAAGTTCGGCGTGACAACGCCGCGCAGCTTGACGTAAACCGTAGAGAGTTTACATACAGTATCCGATTTTCCCATCTTCTTCAGTAGATAGCTAGCCCGTTTGGATATGTTCGTGCATTTTTCTTGAAGTTCAATTCTTCTCAACATACCGTGTAGTAGCTCTGGCTTCTCCATAAAAATTTCAGTGTCTATTTTTCCGTTTAGGTACGCGGTTTCAACATCAATTTGTGATATATGTAGATCAAATCTCGCGGCCAAAGCCATCATTAGCCGGAAAGATCCTAGGCGTGCCACTGGTGCAAAAGTTTCAGAAAAATCAATGCCTGGTCGTTGAGCGAATCCTCTCGCCACGATACGCGCCTTCCTACGATCCAGACTCCCGTCGGCCGTATATTTATTTCGCAGCACCGTTCGGCATTTAATCACCTTTTTGCTAGCCGGTTTTGCAACGATATCGAAGGTATCGTTTTGAACGAGACTTTTTACTTCCGAGTATATGGCATCCTTCCACTCATTCTTCTCTGGTCCGGAGATGGCCGAATAGAATGGAATTTCGTGAGCATTCATCGCAAATTCAGCGTCGTGCCAGTTTGAGTTTTTATCGTCACTAGTATTGCCTAAGATTTTTGATTCGCGCGTATTCACAACGTCAGATATCATGTTGTACATCTTCGCAGGTCGTCCGGGTTTACCAGTCATGGCCTTACGAGGTCTTCCAGGAGCGCATCGCACTTGAATCTCGTTAATCGATGAAGTGTCGTTCATTTCGCCCTGTTCCTCGAGGTCTTCTCGCAAAGAATCATGATCATTCTGTTGAATCTCGTTTTCGGTCATCGTGTCTTGACGTTCCTTAGAGGTAGTATCTTCTTTTTCAATTTCGATCTCTTGTATCGATCTCATAGGTGAACTCTTCTCGATCCCGAATTCGTTTTTGAATTTCACATCCCGTGTAATGCGGACTTTTCGTTCGGAAGGTATCCAGATGCGATAAGCTTTTGATGTTTCTGCATATCCGATGAATATTCCTTCGATGCCTTTCGGCGCGAACTTGTCTTTGTTCGGAGTTTTCTCTAAGACATGTGCTCCAACTCCGAATTTTTGCATGTAATTTACATTAGATCGTTTGCCCGTCCACATCTCGCACGGAGTCTTCTTACCAAGGACTTTTGTTACACAGCGATTTTTTATGTGATTCGCAGTGTTCACAGCCTCCGCCTAGAATGATTTAGGAAATCCGGATTCATTTAACATGCAACGTGCAGTCTCGATGAGTGTTCTATTTTTCCGTTCTACTGTCCCGTTCTGCTGCGGCGTGTAAGGTGCCGACAGCCGATGTCGGATTCCGAATTGTTTCAGTTATTCTCCATGATGACGTTGCAGAACTCCTTCCCGTTGTCCGACTGCAAAGCTTTGATTTTCTTCCCGGTACATGTTTCCGCATAATTTTTGTATTCCAAAAATCTGGTACTGACTTCCGATTTGTTTTTCAGAAAATAAACGTCCATCAACTATAGTCATCTGTGAATGAATATAACGTGCACTACTCTGTGATTCAGTCCGCATTAGCCCGCACGATCAGTATGTACAATCTCGAGTGGAAATTTTGTACGTTTGTCGCGCTTTGGAAATGGGAGGCTCGTCAATTTTCCTGCAGCGCAAGTATCACAGTCGAAAAATTCGTCAGATGCTTTGAATTTAAGGCCTGTAACCATTTCGTTTCTGAGCATGAAGAACATATCCTTCCAATTAAGATGACCAAGCTTTCGATGCCATTCTTTCGCATCGTTGTGTGCGTTGATCAAAGCAGTACCAGCTGTGTTGCATCCGTCGCGTAAATAGAATAGATTGCCCACTGGATCCGCTACATCTTTACACTTCCGCATGAGTCCTGTACATAAGCCCGATTTTCTGTAAACAAAACCTGATGTCTTTTATCTACAATTTTAGCAACAAACAAAAGATTAGTACGTAATGTCGGCATATATAAAGTGTTCTGCAGAGTAACCGATTTATCCTGCTTGCCGTTGGAAACTGTTATCTGTACGTCACCCTTGGCAACCACGGATGCTGTAGCATCACTAGCCAGATTTATTCCACTGTTAACTTCGTGCGCATTCTTAAAGAGAGCAGAATCTTTACATAAGTGTGGTGTACAGCCACTATCAATACACCATTTGTTGTCTGAGTTTGCATTGAAAATCAACTCGACGGCCGCGTCTTCTTTCACATGAAACGGTTCATCCGCAGCATTTGCATTTTGCGTATCCGCTTTTAATTTGTGAAAACAGTCTTCAATCTTGTGTCCTTTCTTCTTGCAAAAAGCGCATCTAATTTTTACAGGGGGTTTAGACGAAATTTCATTTTTGTCGCTTCTTTTGTTTGCGTTTGTGCCGCTTGCAAAAGTCTTTCTTTTGGATTTCTGTTATTTAGAAAACAAAGCGTTCGATTCAGTTTCCGTCGCTTTATGGACTTTGCTGTCGTGCTCCTCAGTGATTTTTATCATAAGTGTTTCGACATCCTATAAATTGACTCTCGACTTGATAGCGCAACAGAAATTGTCGAAACTACTAGGTAGGCTGTGAAGAAGCATTACTGGCAGTAGATCACCGTTAATTTCGATTTCTAAAGCATGCAGCTTATCAACTATATCCATAAATCGTTACAAGTAATCTCTAATATCATTACCTTCTTGCATTTTCTTCAACAGCAATTGTTCCAGGGGGGTAGCTTTCCTCATCGGTCCTTGTGACGCGTATACGGATTTGAGCTTGTCCCATACCTTTGAAGTTTCGCAATTCCGCAAATGTTTGAGTTGCTCTGGACTCATTGACAATATCAAGTCAGACTTAGCCTTTCTGTCCTGCGTCATCCAAACGTTGAGCGCGGCCTGAGATACTATGAGACTCTCCTGTACCGGTTACGACTGGCTTAGGTATATCTCCATTTACATACGGCCAAGCATCGCTCTTCACGAGAAGTGCCTCTACCTGAATTCTCCACGTATCATAATTATTTTTAGTTAATAGTTCGATACGCGTGGAATTGACGATATTCGTGGTTGCCATAATAGAAGGACAATATTGCCACTTACTTGAATTGTACGATAATATATTAGAGGTCGGAGAGGACTCACGTATCGCTTGCGCGCTGGGCTTGCTTTTTGTTTCAACGTTTTCGTTTTTCACAAGCTCTGAGTCCATAACCTGTTAGAGTGCACAGGATATTTTGGATATCAGGCGTGAATTAATCGATTAAGATTTGTACGAGAACATTGAAGAGCTTTTAATATAATTGATGCACAGCATTAATATAACGATACACAACTTTCTTATAATAAGAAGAATGTAATACAAAAAGAATGTCGTAGAAGAGCATCCGGCACAACGGACAAAGAATTGCGTAATGTGACGGTTTATATTTTTGAGTAATTAGAACATACGAGAATATGACGGTACAGCGCAACAAGCGCTACGGACAGTATTGAAACTGCTAAGTAATGTGAGAGTACTTGTTGATAATCTCCAACAATACTAGCCCGTACAATGAAAAATAATTGCTTGTGATTCCAGAGTACCAATCTGTTAATGACTCGGAAAAAGAACATGGCGGCCTGTTTTCAAAAGACTTTCGATGGATTGAAATGAAGGTTATGAAAATGGTTTAGATTAAAAAAAGTCTTTAATCTTTCTTTAGTCAAATTTCTAATTTTTGTTTGTACTACCGGTTTTGAGTTGGTTATATTATAACATACATAAAAAAATTATCAATTTAACTCTGAAAAGTAAATGATGATATTGTTCTTAAGGTGCAAGTACAAAATATAATAGTGTTTCAAAGATTAATTTAAATATTCGCATTAATCAGGGCAAGCCTCGATTAGTTTTGTTGAGATTCACATAAGAAAAAAGCATTTCAACATAATTTTGTGTGTCACATATGTGTGATCGATATGGAACTTTTGAAAATACGGTGGATACTTTTTTTATTCTAATCTAATTTTATTATTTAAATGTAATGTTCTTTTTCCGAGTCATTAACAGATTAGTATTCTGGAATTACAAGCAATTATTTTTCATTGTACGGACTAGTATAAATTTCAAATCATCTCAATAAACGACTTTTATATTTTGTGCACTAAGCATAACATATCGCAGTTAAAACTAATGGAGAGTAACAGGGCTACGAACCAATAAATTCGTTAAATTCTTTTTTAATTTATTCTAATATATAGCAAAGAAAATCACCTAATTTTGGCGTTTATCGCAGTTATTTTCTAGAAAATTATAATCTACAAATTGTAATGTTTTACTTATATATATGTATGTATGTTCATTTTGAATTTGCACCTTGAATAATATAGTTACTTTTCATGGTAATTTATTATTGGAGGAATAAATGTGTTTGAATTAATTGTGACATAATTTTTTTAAAAAAGAACCACTTGGTTTGGAATTTATACACTAAACCACTTGGGTTGGAATAGGAAAATCTTTCAATACACGGAAAAAATTGCTATGGTTGTTACTACAATATTCTCTATGTTTGGAAAAGAAATTTATGTGACTTCAAATTACATTGATACTACATTGAATGTAGCTGTTAAGATATGCCCATCCATACGGTTATCACAACCGTAGTTCTATCGATAAGTAATATTCGATTAGAATATCCAAATATATGGTTGCCTCAACCGAACAATTATTGCTATCTCTCAATATGGTCTTAGAACAAATAGTATGTTTGAGAGATGTATAAGTATATGGTTACACAGCACTGAGATTAACGGTTGCACTATCACCAGTAGCTTTTTATAACTAATGTTACCGCCAAAATTCGCGAGTCGCGACTCGCGAAGACCTGCTGCGAAAATCATAGATATCATAAGTAGTATAAAGTGTTGTATTGTGCATATTTGTATTATGGACGAAGCTTGCGAGCTGTATCTTCAAAGTATAGGATTTGAGGCCTTAATTCCGATTTTCAAAGGTAAGATATAACGTTCAAAAAACATTTTTAGGTTACAGTCGAGGTTACAGTTTATGTTCTGGTCGATGAAATAGGAAAGTTTATTAAACATTTTTAGGTTACAGTCGAGGTTACAGTTTATGTACTGGTCGATGAAATAGGAAATTTTATTAATCTTGTAATATTCTTTTGTGTAATTATTCCCCCTTTCTTTTATATAATAATTGTGATATTTTTCGCTCATCAATACGTATTAGTTATAGCAACTGTAGTACTATGGAAGTGTCCTATATGTAACATCGGTTGTAACATCCATATAACAATAACCATTGCTAAGGATGGAGCAACCATATAGGACACTTCCATAGTACTACAGTTGCTATAACCAATACGTATTGATGGGCGAAAAATATCACAATTATTTGGTTATGGCAACCGTAACTTTTTTTCCGTGTAAGAATACAAAGACATATACGGGGCATTTCGCATGAAGTCATCTACCCTGAAAAATAAAAATTTCTCAATCCTCTTGAAATTTTTATAATCGATAGTCCTACTGATACTGAAGCTTCAGTAAAAATTTTAAGACTCCAGTTCACACGGTTGCCTAGTAGTAGGGATTCAAATTTCCGCCGTGTTGAATATGGTGATTAATTTGCAAGTCTGTATCTTCTCGAGAAATAAACGAATTTTAAAAAGTAAGGGGTAATTTTGAAAGCATTTTTCGCGTACTTTAAGAATATGTTATTTATATTTAATGAAATTGATAAATTCATCAAAATTTTTCAAGATTAATGTTAAAAGTCTTTTTTTTCAAAGATCGCGTATTTTGATTTTAATTTAAAAAATTTTATAAAAAGTACGACTCTTTCTGAACAAAAAAGTTTCTAACGTTCAAGATGGGTAGAGCAATAGTCTTCGAGATATGACGCGTTTTACTGGTAAGCGGAATTTGGCTCAAATTTAGATTGAAACTTTTCAGAGAATGTCTAATATAACGAATTATCAACAGCAACTTCAAAAAATTCCGAACGAAAACACTAAATTGCAAGTATCAGAATATTCCAAGCGCTGTTCTTATAAGGATATTTGCGAGCAACTTCACTTGCGAGAAACGCCGAAACAGGCGGTTGGTCCGAACGCAGCCGGGAGCCATAACGCGCGACGTAAAGTCACTAGAATAAATTTAGTGACTTTAGCGCGACGAAACGCGGGGCGACGCTGCGCGGAGCCTCCGCTTACCGGTAAAACGCGTCATATCTCGAAAACTATTGCTCTACTCATCTTGAACGTTAGAAACTTTTTTGTTCAGAAAGAGTCGTACTATTTTATAAAATTTTTTAAATTAAAATCAAAATACGCGATCTTTAAAAAAAAAAAGACTTTTAACATTAATCTTGAAAAATTTTGATGAATTTATCAATTTCATTAAATATAAATAACATATTCTTAAAGTACGCGAAAAATTCTTTCAAAATTACCCCTTACTTTTTAAAATTCGTTTATTTCTCGAGAAGATACAGACTTGCAAATTAATCACCATGTTCAACACGGCGGAAATTTGAACCCCTACTACTAGGCAACCGTGTGAACTAGAGTCTTAAAATTTTTACTGAAGCTTCAGTATCAGTAGGACTATCGATTATAAAAATTTTAAGAGGATTGAGAAATTTTCATTTTTCAGAGTGGATGACTTCATGCGAAATGCCCCATACTTAGGTTTCACTTGTATATGAAGGAAGATAAAGATAGTACTACATGGGTTTTACTATTTATTTTGTTTTTAGAAAATAATACAAAGACATATACTTAGGTTTCATTGTATACGAAGATAAATATAATACTACATGGGTTTTACTATTTAATTTAAGAATAAAGCATCTATTAAAGAACCATAAAAATCACGCTCGTGCACAGATTGATAATAATAATAATGCATGTCCATCTTGGCTTACGGTGCCTTTCATTCCGATCCACGAGGAGAAATTTAAGAGATTTGATAGGAGTGTTGTCAGAGTTTCTTTTCGTAGTCCAAACAAAATGAAAAAATACATTAAGGTGCAAAAGGACGCACGTCTCCACACATCTAAGAGTAACGTCGTTTATAAAATTCAATGTAACGATTGCGAGGCTTCTTATGTGGGGCAAACCAGCAGACAGTTAAAAACAAGAATTAAAGAACACCGTAATCATATAAATCATAATAGTTCTACCAGATCGGTAATAACTGATCACAGATTGGAGTATAATCATGACTTTCGGTGGGACGATGTCAAAATTCTTGATGAGGAACCTTGT
>NW_017275288.1:24116-24494 GCF_001594065.2 Cyphomyrmex costatus | reverse complement strand
TTATCTCAAGATGTACTTCGACAGTTTTTGGAATATTTCTGACATAAGTTTTTTAAAGAAAAAATTTTTTACTGTTTTCTTATTGTGTGACTTTTATCGTTATGGCTATTTTTGTAAATATATGGATACACGGACCAATTAATATTTTCACGTATAGATTTGTAAATTTTTTGGTATGTTTTGCGCATCGTTATTTTTCATTCTTAGAATTTAAGATTACAATCCTTTAATTAATATATGTTCATTCTATTGTTTTTTCAGTTATATATTTAACTACGCACAGGATTTACTTATGTATTGATGTTTTTCCATAATTTTGTACATTTCAACGTAAAGTGTTTCATCTGAAGAGGACCAGATTTGGTGGTCGAAACTAGT
>NW_017275288.1:22149-22735 GCF_001594065.2 Cyphomyrmex costatus | reverse complement strand
CAATATCATCCACATATCTAACATAAAATGGGATCTCTAAGTTTAAAGAATTTAGTGCTTTAAGTTCCAAATCTTGTAAAACGATATCTGCAATAACTGGAGACAAAGGAGAACCCATTGGCATACCAAATTTTTGTCTATATATAATATTGTCAAATGAAAAAAATGTTGAGTCAAAGATCAATTTCAGTCCTCTAAGGAATTCTATTTTAGAAAAGGAAGTATTGTTACGAATTTGTGACCATCTATTATTAATACTTTCCAAAGCTAAATCAATTGGTACGTTGGTAAACAATGAAACAACATCAAGCGAAATCAAAGTAGAATCCACATTTAATTGTATGCTGTCTAACTTTTTGATCAATTCAAAGCTATTTATAATTGACCTAGGAGAATCCGAACTGACTTGAAAAATAATTTTGTGTAAGAATTTGGCTAAAGGGTAAAGAGGACTATCCACAGCAGAAACAATAACTCTTAAAGGAAAACCATTTTTATGGATTAGCTTAGGAAGGCCATAAGCTCTAGGTAAAACGCCATCACTAATATACAACGAATAATAATCACGCTGCGAAATGTAACCTTT
>NW_017275288.1:7317-19273 GCF_001594065.2 Cyphomyrmex costatus | reverse complement strand
TATTATGACTTCGATATATCTGTGTGATCTCTGTTATCTGATTGGAAGAATTATATCGATTCCTGTATCGTTGGTTACACGCATGCGCTTATAACTGTATGTACGACTTTATTGGATATTTATGTTCATCGAGGTTACTGCGAGATAAATCGATACATCGTTGCTCCTCTTAGAGTTGTTCTGTTTACTATTATTACATTTAAATCGTGACCACCAAAATGTTATCTTCGGATTTTTATCTTTTGACTTGTTTTATATTAATTTGTTGTTTGTCTGATGGTGGTCTTTTATTTCTTTAATACAACTTTATCTTGTTAATCATGGATTTGTCGGTGAGTGTTCATTTTCATCTTTCTTCAATCATTGTCATTAATTTTTAATTTTTACTTAGATTAACGTCTTGTCGTTTGCACATGACCTACCAACCATGTGGATTTGATTGTTTGATGTTGAGAGTGACCACTTTTCTATAGATCCATGTCTTTTTTGTGAATTTACTACTGAAGATGGCCCGGATGTTAGGCCGAAACGTATAGTATTTTATATATGACATTTTTTGATTGTTAACGAATATATATTGTTTTTTGTGATTTCGCATTGATAACAGCGAGTTTACTCTCATTAGCCTATTTATTCTTTGTATTTATAAGTTCATTAATTTAGAATATATGTATTAATTTGTTGTTAATTTTCTTTTCGTTTGACTCTTACAATGCCATTTTCATGTTTATAACTATTTAATTTATTAGAATTTAATAAGAATAGTACCACATTGGTCTTTAAAGATAGATTAGAATTTAACTTGGCGCCGACTATTGATATCATATCTTTTATACAAATGATACATGTCATTAGAACCATTTGGATTGAAATAGGAAGATCTTTCAATAAGAACTAGATGGGTTTTACTATTAGAATTTAACTTGGCGCCGACTATTGATATCACATTTTTTATACAAATGATACATGTCATTAGAACCATTTGGATTGAAATAGGAAGATCTTTCATTAAGAACTACATAGGTTTTACTATTTAATTTAGTAGAATTTAATAGGAATAGTTACCACATGGGTTTTTAAAGATAGTAGAATTTAACTTGGCGCCGACTACTGATACCATATCTTTTATATAAATGATACATGTCATTAGAATTAAGTAAGTATAAGTATATTTCACTGGTTAATTAAATTAAAAAATCCCACAGTCACCCCCCATTGTCAAATATATATAATTTAGTAATATAGTTTTAATAAAATAGTATCAAAACGATGGTCGTCCGTATGTAAATATATAAATTATCTTTTTATATTAACGTAATGTACACCTTATATTTCATTACTTTCTTAGATATGATGTCAATTTTATTTTATTAAAAAAGTTAAGTTTATATACGATTGTAGAATTTAACTTGGTAAAGATAGTACTACATGGATTTTAGTTTACATCATGGTCTATTAAACAGCAAATATGATTAGTCGGTTCTACAGCCGATTAAGTAATTGGCGTTGGTGAAACTGGCCCAAACGGTTTTTTATAAGAAGCACGCACTCTTAGCGCTTTTTCTACCTTTTTTTAAAAAGGTAAATTTTTTAGTTTTTTACGTGGTACGAACTACATAGGTTTTACTATTTTATGATTAGTCGATTCTACAGCCGATTAAGTAATTGGCGTTGGTGAAACTAGCCCAAACAGTTTTTTATCAGAAGCACGCACTCTTAGCGCATTTTCTACCTTTTTAAAAAGGTAAATTTTTTAGTTTTTTTACGTGGTAAGAACTACATAGATTTTACTATTTAATTTAGTAGAATTTAATAAGAATAGTACCACATGGGTACAAATAATACATGTCATCAGATAGAATTTTTAACTTGGCGCCGACTATTGATATCAAATCTTTTATACAAATGATACATGTAATTAGATTTATAAGTAAATAAGGATAATATATCACGTAGGTTTTTAAATATGGTTCTACAAAACAGAAAATGTGATTAGTCAGTTTTACAGTCTATTAAGTAATTGGCGTTGATGAAACTGGCCCAAATGGTTTTTTGACTAGCAGCATCCACACTTAGAGCTTTTTTACCTTTTTTTAAAAAAGGTAAGTTTATAAAGATAGTACTAAATGGGATTTACCTTTTAATTTAGTAGAATTTAAATAATAATACTACATGGGTCTTTAAAGGTAAAATTTAACTTGGTATAACCAAATCAAAACCGGAAGTTCAAACAAAAATTAAAATAAAGGTAGTACTACATGGGTTTTACTTTTATTTCAGTAGAATTTAAATAATAGTACTACATGGATTTTTAAAGGTAGAATTTAACTTGGTATAACCAACTTAAAACCAGAAGTTCAAACAAAAATTAGAATGAAGACAGTACCACATGGGTTTTACTTTTTAATTTAGTAGAATTTAAATAATAGTACTACATGGGTAGAATTTAACTTGGCGTCGACTATTGATATCAGATCTTTTATACAAATGATATATGTCATTACTATTAAATAAATAATAAAATAGAATTTAATTTGGCGCCGACTGTTGATATCAGTTACTTTTTACATCGACTATTGATATTAAATATTTTATACAAATATTTTATACAAATGGTACATGTCATTAGAATTCTAAGGAAATAATAAATGATACATGTCATTAGAATTATAAGAATAATATCATGTAGGTTCTTAAAGATGGTAAAATTTAACTTAAAAATAATGATAAAATTTATTATCAATTCTAGTTTACACCATGGTCTACTAAACAGCAAATGTGATTACTCAGTTCCACAGCCGATTAATTAAGTAATTGACGTTGGTAAAAATGGCCCAAACGGTTTTTTTTTAACCAGAAACATGCACTCTTAGCGCTTTCTTTACCTTTTTTTTTAAAAAAAAAGGTAAGTTTATATACAATTGTAGAATTTAACTTGATATCAACGACTATTGATATCAAATATTTTATACAAATGAGACATATCATTAGATAATTATAAGTAAATAATGAGAACCAGAAACACGCTCTTAGCACTGTTTTTTACCTTTTTTTAAAAAAAAGTTTATACTACAACTTTGGTTGGAGGATTCATATTACAGCAACAACAAATAAATCGCAACGATCTGTTCTCGGAATTGCTGACATTAATGAAGAAATAGAAAACAATAATGTGCTTATGTTAAGTCTATTGGAAAGTGTTAGAAGCCACTCAAATTCTAATTCAAATGACTTTCTAATTACTGAAAAAGGTGGTAAGTTATAATAACAATTTTCCAGTTTTAGTTTTTAGCAACTTAAATGTAAAAATCACGAATACTGTCATGATAACTTTGGATACATCTTTTGATCTTATGTCTTGTTTCCAGGGAATAACATTTACACTAATTTTAAGAAAACGAACCTTCGAGCAACAAGTTCCCCATGAGAACATTATATTACCTCTGATTCGTTTAGCGAAGATGACGCTAAAGACTCAGATCATTCTCATGAGCAATTTTTTAGTGATGGTGAGATACTATTTTGTTAATAACTCTTTGGATTTTGTCCATAACATTTTTAAGTTAGTAATAATGTTTTTCAATAAACTCATTGATTTACGTTATTTTTAATTACAGACTCCACTAGCAGCAAAAGTATTGAAACGGCTACTACAAGCACAATACGTGCCAAGCAGATTGATAAACTTTCACCTATTCGTAAATAGTATTCTTTTATTTTAAAGTAAGTAATTCTTATGTAAAATATTTTTAATTCATTTGGTCACTTTACAGAAGTTATGAAACTGCAGTACAAAAAACTCTGTGTAATTGAAAAGACGAACATAAAGCTCTAAACAACAGTTGAAGAAGTACGCTAGCTTTTATTAAATAGGACAGAAGTGCTCCGTCAACCAAAGGGTCTCCCAAGTCTACCCTTTGCAACATTCGAGGATATTAAAATTGCTGAAGATCTTACAAATAGAAACTCTTCCATAAAAGATTACATTGTAAATTGAAAGATATTAGTTCCTCTAATGCTAGATTCACACTAGAAGCAGCAAGCGTCAAACAGCTGAGTAGTAATCAGCGTGGCGATATTTACAGTGGCGTAAAAAATATCGCTTCGCTGGTTGGTTGCTGCTCCGCTGCTTGATGCTTGTTGTGTCCAGTGCGAATCTAGTATAACTCAATCATTGTTTTGTTGAAGTATCTTACATTATTTTCTTTAAAAAAATTTTTAGATAAAGAAATTAATGTTTGCAAGCTCTGGGAAATGTGAGAAGGATTCCGCAAAGAAAGTTATGGCTCTTCTTATGAAAAATCACACGGGAACGTCCTTTAACTGGAAAGGCGGAAAGGGAAAGCAGCCATTTGGGAGCTGGCATTTAAAAGAAACAGTAATCAGTAAAGTAAAATTTAGAAATTTCTTTCTTTTACATCGTTTTCTTTTATGATATTTGTTTCTTGATACTTTGACACTTTCGTAATTTTATATTATTTCAGCGGCAGTTAAAAAATTAAGAAGAGACGGACTATTAGATATAGGAAAGGCAGAAAATGGGATAAAAAAGTGGTTAAAAGAAAGATGTTTCAGGAAAAACATGTAATGATTCATAAAATAAATCATTTTGACAGCTTTTTTTTTTATAATACACATATAATAAAGTCTTAAAACCTTTAAAAATTATTTTTCATTTTACCTCGATTACAATTCTAATCAAATATTCCGTAAACGTTCATTCAAACGTTCGTGGAACGTTACATGCGGAACGTTCCCTGCGAACGTCAAACGAACGTTCGTATGGTGGCAGGTCTGAACTATTTTCAAACGGTTTAAGTTCGAACGTTCTCCGAACGCTCTTCCGGCGTTCTTGTGCCGGTGGGGTATAGCTTTATTTTAATCAAATACTGTGTCTTTTATTTCAGTGTCCATACAATGCAGGATCAAACTTTTATAACTAAAAAAATAGCCACAGCATTGTTTTACTAGCCATATATTTGCGATGCACATTACAATTTTCGCTTCGTGGATATTGATGCGTATGGTCGGCGCAGTAATGGAGGTGTATTTAAAGAGAGCAACTTTGGACAAAAATTTGAAGCAAATACAATAAACGTTCCAAAAAAAAAATGTATTACTGCTGGAGGATCATTGCTGCCATATTGCCTTGTTGGAGATGAAGCGTTTCCGCTAAAGCCTTATTTGCTCCGGCCATACCCACGAGGAAGTAAAAAAGCATTGAATGCAAATCAAAATGTTTATAATTATCGATTAAGCCGTGCCAGAAGAATAATCGAAAACGTCTTCGGAATTCTTGCAAGTCAATGGAGGATCTACAGAAAGCCAATTATTACCAAAGTAGACACAGCCATAAGCATGATTCAAAGTACAATTTGCTTGCATAACTGGCTCCGTAAAGACCGCGAAAACAACTTTTATTTAACATCAGTTCTGTTGGATAATAGACCAGTGCAGATAGCCCAAAATGAAAAGAGAAAGGGACAAAATTAATAACAGAAAACGAATGATGAGGAAGGGAAGAAACTGCCGTCAGGAATACAGGAACCAAAAATCCAACCACGTAAAATGTAGAGGGGCTGCAGGGGGGCGCGTTTTAGGGGTCAAACGAGGTTTTTCGTCATTTCCGGCGAAAGTTGACCTTCAATTGAAAAATGTTGTATGGCAATGTTGTAGGTATTAAAAAGATCTAAAACTTTTGTATATATCATTTTTCACATAACCTCAAAGATTCTGAGAAAAATGGAAAGAACCGTGTTTTTCGTTTTTAATTTTTTTCTCGCGCAAAAATTTTTTTTTTTCATGAAATTTACAGGAGACTTACCTTTCTATGTCCCAAATAAGCTGTAATTTTTTCGAAAAAAAAAATTAATTTTCCAAGGTAATATTAACAAAAAATCGAAAAATTACCCATAACTTCAACCTAAAAAAGTAATGTAAAAATTCCCGATATTCGAAATTTACAGGGTAAATGTTTCGATTAGGGGACCCCCCTCCAATGACTTTGACCTTGACATATGTTGTCAAGGTCATGACCCTGAGTAACCTCCGGCAGGTATTAGCCGTCGCTCGTCCTTCGTTAAAAAGTTATTAACAATCAAAATTTTAAAAATAACGTCTTATTTCTGCTATATACCATCTTAAACATTATTCCACACATACATTTTGACTTCCTACACTACACGAACTCCAATTCCTCCCATCCCCCCCTCCAAGGGGTGTACGACTTCTATGATTGCACTGGTGCAATTTTAAAATTAAGGTATAATATATAATACATGTATGATATTGAGTACTATTCTACACTTTTCCCTGTTCAGAAACGTTAAACTTTCCACGAGAAGTAACTTTCGCGGTACATTTTAATATAAAGTGTTCTAGGTAGCACAATGTGTATTCTATATTAGAAGTTCTTCGATAAGGATCCAAACCGAGGATCCAAACGTAAGAAAAATTGTATATTTTCAATAAATCGTATCAACACACATTAACATCCTGTGTACAAGACTCGATTAGGCATTTTTCTTTTTCTTTTAAATGATTATCTAATAATAATATATTAACCACGAAAAGTAACTGATATATTATTAATCCTAACATATCATTAAAATGAAAAGGTCAAGCCATGTTTAAAAATAGATCCTCGCAAATTAAAAAACCCAATAAATTTATACCTTTGAAAACTAACCGCAAAAATTTGATCCTTCCTAAATTAAAACGATTACCTAACCACAAAATAGAAAACCCAATAAATTTCAACCTTTGAAAATTATCCCCAAAAATTTGAACTTTTCTAAATTAAAATGATTATCTAATAATGTAACATAATAATTTAAACTTTAATACTTTAAATGATATTATCTAATATAATATATGACCACGAAAAGTAACTGATATATTACTAAATGTGCCAGTTCAAGATGAACATATATTATGTTATTTTCTATGTTATGTACCACGAAAAGTAAATGAAAACTACAAAAATTGAACCTATCAAAATTAAAACGATTACCTAATCACAAAATAAAAACCACGAAAAGTAATTAATAGATCATTCAAGGTGCAAATTCAAAATGAACATACATACATATAAGTAAAACAGATTACAAGTTGCATATTACAGTTTTCTAAAAAATTTCTGCAATATGTTATTCTTAGTGCACAAAATATAAAAGTCGGTTATTGAGATTTGATTTGAAATTTATTTAGTTTATACTAGCCCGTGCAATAAAAAATAATTGCTTGTAATTCCAGAGTACCAATCTGTTAATGACTCGCAAAAAGAACATGGCGGCCTGCTCTCAAAAGACTTTCGATGGATGGAATAAATGATTGAAATAGAAGTTGTTACGTCCGGGTTTTCGTGAGTTTGTTATTCGCGAAGTTCCGAACGCGACGTGTGGGATCGTAGTGTGCATAGTGAGCACGGATGGTCTTGAAATTTGAGATCGGGCTCGAGCTTTTTTCGGAATTCGAAATATAGACTATAAGTATGGATTCAGGGACGGAGTCGATCGGAAGGTGTAGAGCGACCGTGGGCCGAGCGGAAACGCACGTCGTCTCTCATTCCGATGATAAGAGAAATTCGTAACGCGTATGTTTTAATCATAGCGCGAGAACTGGTGAGAATACGCGACTTCTAATCGCGACGGCCAGTGAGAAGCGTCTACAAAAAAAAAAGGGGGCACGGAATCGAGCAACAGAATGTGGCTGCGCTCAGACCCGCTTGCTTTCCAATCGTTGAGGGGAATTGCTACTCACTGGGGGAGAACTATAATAAAGATAATGTAATTAAAAGTAAGAAAATAGAACGGAGCGATTCTTACGTACGCGAGGAATGTAAATAGAACGAGAATTTACGCGGGTGCCGTCGTCGAACGGAATCTCGGCTAACGAATGCGCGAGTAGTGCGAATTATCGTCTACGGTTCTGCTGATACTTCGATCGCGACGACCAGCGAGTAGCGAATTAAAAAAAAGGGGGGCACGGAATCGAGCAACTGAATGTGGCAGCGCTCAAACTCCGCTTGCTTTCAAATCGTTGAGGGGAATGATGCTACTCACTGGGGGAGAATTATCGCACGCACTTGATAGCACTTACACTACGCGCGTTTAGACAAGACACAAACAGAAAGAAATAATAGGAAAGAAATAATAAAGGCGATGGTCCACTATTGTTCACTCTAAGTATGGTTTTATTAATACGGAAATTATTAACACAAAAACAACGCGAGAGAAGGAGGGCGCGAATTCGCGACAATGAATTGATTATTAACAACAAAAAAGGAATCTGTTTACACACTCTCGATACAGCCCGAGTTTTGTCGTATTGCGCACCGAAATTACAATCAGGAAACTAAATTATAACACTTACAATAATTCGGACGCGAAAGAACCTTATAGAACTACTAGAGAAGAACGATTTCGTACGCGAAGACTTATTAATACTACAAAAGAACGAATAATGAACGAACCTTACACAAGACACCTTATAGCGGTGTTAAAGACTGAACAATAATGAACGAGAGCGCTCGGTTTCGCTCGATTATATAGGGCCAGCTTGGTGGCCGCGGCGTGTGGAAATGCCAAATTTCCAGGAAAAAAGGGCAATAAATCACTTTTACGAATAATTAATATCTCGGTACTTGATGAGTGCATTGCTCTGATACTTGGTATCATTTTAGTTCGAATTTACGCAAAACATTATATCGAGTCGGATTTTCAGTACCGAGCGCGGAGGCGCCGTGATAAGGCCGCATACCGAACTTTAGTTCTTCTAAATAGGTTTTCGCCCTACCTGTCAACGCGGATCAACGAGTATCGCGCGATGCGCAGTAAATTCGTATTCTCATTACGCTTGTCTGATGTATGAATGATTTTGGTAAAAAGGGTGGTTTTAATGGAGATACCACGGTATAGTTCTGCGCGGGATGCGCTAACCAAAATCGTTATGCCCTTAATTGTATCGTGGCATCAACGAATCCGCGGATTTTAATAATTAATTAATCGGCGTGAGGCGCCCGGGAGGTGGTGCCCTCGCGTAAGTGCGGCGCTACTTAGAGTTAATGCAGGTACTCGCGAAAACGTACGGCGCGATAACAGTAGGTGGGAAAGAGATAGAAATCTCAGGGGCGAAAATTGAGCCGAAAAATGAGCGCCGGACGTAACAAAGTTATAAAAATGTTTTAGATTAAAAGAGTTTAATCTTTCTTTAGTCGAATTTCAAATTTTTGTTTGAACTTCCGGTTTTGAGTTAGTTGTATTATAGCATAGATAAGAAATTTATCAATTAACTCTGAGAAAAAAGTGACATCATTCTTACGGTGCAAGTACAAAATGTAATAGTGTTTGGAAGATTGATTTAAATATTCGCATTAATGACGTCAAGCCTCGATTGGTATTCGTACTTCAATTGTCGTAATAACAATTACTCTGTACATAAGAAAAAGGCATTTCAACATAATGTGTTCACATCATTATCGTTATGTAGCTTTTGAAAATGCGGTGGATCCTTATTTTATTCTAATCTAATCTTATTATTCATTATTTATAAGTAATACTTTCGTACTTCAAGTGTCGAAAAAATTACTCCGTACAAGCTTCGACATTGCTTCTAAGTGAACAACGAGAAACTCATCAGTCTTTTGAGAGCAGGCCGCCATGTTCTTTTTCCGAGTCATTAACAGATTGGTACTCTGGAATTACAAGCAATTATTTTTCATTGCACGGGCTAGTATAAATTAAATAAATTTCAAATCAAATCTCAATAAACGACTTTTATATTTTGTGCACTAAGAATAACATATTGCAGAAATTTTTTAGAAAACTGTAATATGCAAATTGTAATCTGTTTTACTTATATGTATGTATGTTCATTTTGAATTTGCACCTTGAATGATCTATTAATTACTTTTCGTGGTACATATTCAACAAAGAAAATATATTTTATGTATGTTCATTGCAGTTATTTTCTAGAAAACTGTAATATGCAGATTGTAATCTGTTTTACTTATATGTAGGTATGTTCATTTTAAATTTGTACCTTGACTAATCTGTCATTTACTTTTCGTGGTACATATTCAACATAGAAAATAACATAACGTATGTTCACTTTGAACTGGCACATTTAGTAATATATCAGTTACTTTTCGTGGTCATATATTATATTAGATAATATCATTTAAAGTATTAAAGGTTTAAATTATTATGTTACATTATTAAATAATCATTTTAATTTAGAAAGGTTCAAATTTTTGGGGTTAATTTTCAAAGGTTGAAATTTATTGGGTTTTCTATTTTGTGGTTAGGTAATCGTTTTAATTTAGGAAGGATCAAATTTTTGCGGTTAGTTTTCAAAGGTTTAAATTTGTTGGGTTTTTTAATTTGCGAGGATCTATTTTTGAACATGGCTTGACCTTTTCATTTTAATGATATGTCAGGATTAATAATATTAGATAATCATTTTAATTTAGAAAGGTTCAAATTTTTGGGGTCAATTTTCAAAGGTTGATATTTATTGGATTTTTTATTTTGTGATTAAGTAATCGTTTTAATTTTGAAAGGTTTAATTTTTGTGGTTAGCTTTCAAAGGTTTAAATTTGTTGGGTTTTTTTATTTTGCGAGGATCTATTTTTGAACATGGCTTGACCTTTTCATTTTAATGATATGTTAGGATTAATAATATATCAGTTTCTTTTCGTGGTTAATATATTATTATTAGATGATCGCTTAAAGTTTTAAAGGTTTAAATTTTTTATATATTATAGACGTATATATTTTAATAGTATATATAAATTTTTTAAACATTATTAAAATAAAAATATTTATTATACATTACATACCTTAATTGTACATTATTTATATTATATGATATGGTTGGTTTAGGATATCCCTTACTTTTCAGAGTACAATTATATCTCAAATATATAGTATATAAAAAAAAGAGAGAGGTAGTGGAGGTGGTTGGTGGAAAGAGGGGGAGGAGATCCGGTGAGTCGAATGTGGTGGAGGTGTGAGCAAAAGGTAAAACAGGATGTTTAACATTGTAACGATGCACCCCATCGTCCCAGCCAGAACATCCGGCCGGACGCCGCTGCATTGCCACGCGATGCAGAGATGAGGGCGCATAAGCGCCTGATAAATAAAAAAAGCATAATTCACAGGTACACGGTGGCAGTAACAGCCGCGCCGCGCCGAGCATCGCCGAACGAGGCGAAAACAGATCGGCTATCGCGAACTCCTACTGCTTGGAATCGCGCACACCGCGAGTACCGAGAGGCGGGAAAGACCGAGCAAAAGCGAAGCCTCACGAACGAGGCGTTTTGACGAGCGTTAAAACGCTGCGGAAACATCGAAAAGGGAGCATTCCTGTTCCAGACACGAATCCATCCAATACTCCGATTTCCTTGAGCCTTGTGAGTCCGTAGTAACCGGGTTGGAGAGTTCTCCGACTCCGCTGAGAGTTCTCGGCTGACAAGCAAGAGCCACGAGGCACCGAAGAGAAGACGAGAGAAAAAGGGCAGAGAGTACTCTGCCTCTGTCGAGAGTTCTCGACAGTCGTATCGAGCGGCCACTCAATCTCATTGCATCACGACTGACCAGCATTCGCCAGGGGGTAAAGAGTTCTTCATCTCCGCCGGGAGTTCCCGGCCGCTGGTCATCGTTTACTTACGCCAAGAAACCGCGTTATAAATTACAGACCGCGTAAACAGAGCTGACAGACTGCCGTACTAGTCCAGCTATAAATAGCACCGATACAGCTGATCGGCAACGATAAGCGAGATTCGCGTAGAAAAAACGGCACAGGGCTTTAAACGGCCCAACACATAGCACGCACGCACGCACGCACGCACGCACGCACGCACGCACGCACGCACGCACGCACGCACGCACGAACACACACATGCCGAACGGCGTGCTTTGCACCGCACACCGCCCAGCATTTGGATTGCACGCGG
>NW_017275288.1:5331-6732 GCF_001594065.2 Cyphomyrmex costatus | reverse complement strand
GATTAGGCATTTTTCTATTTCTTTTAAATGATTATCTAATAATAATATATTAACCAAGAAAAGTAATTGATATATTATTAATCCTAACATATCATTAAAATGAAAAGGTCAAGCTATGTTCAAAAATAGATCCTCGCAAATTAAAAAACCCAACAAATTTAAACCTTTGAAAACTAACCGCAAAAATTTGATCCTTCCTAAATTAAAACGATTACCTAACCACAAAATAGAAAACCCAATAAATTTCAACCTTTGAAAATTATCCCCAAAAATTTGAACTTTTCTAAATTAAAATGATTATCTAATAATGTAACATAATAATTTAAACTTTAATACTTTAAATGATATTATCTAATATAATATATGACCACGAAAAGTAACTGATATATTACTAAATGTGCCAGTTCAAAGTTAATAATTTTACTTAATATGTATTTAAATGATGACTGCACGGTTTATCGGTGAGCCAGGCGAGGGGGGGACGTGCGATTCGCATTCGCCCTTCCACTAGATGTGTTGTTTTGATAACAATCCCCAAGGCTGCTTTCACTAACTGTCTAATTTTGAAACGTCAGTTTTATCTCAACATATTAATTTTTTTTTGTTAACGTGATTGCATATTATGAAACAAAAGTATTAAATAAATGTAAAACAGTTACTTTTCATAGTAATTATAAATCAAAATTATTAAATAAATGTAAAACAGTTACTTTTCGTGATAATATATTATGCGCGGTGCGGTGTTGTGAGAGGGACAGCGAAAGCTAGACGGAGGCGATTCGAAAATCAACCAAATGTTGCATTGTCCCCCTCACCGCTCCGCGGGCAGTCGAAATGTCACATGACAGTCGAATACACTTTACGTATGTTCACTTTGTATTGACAACTTTAACAATTAATAAGCAGTTACTTTTCGTGGTAATATATTACAATTTAACTCGTGATAATACTGCGATGGTTTTAAATATACGTCATATCGGTCAGCAGTCGGGAGTATTTAAAACAATTTTATTTAATATGTATTTAAAAGATGACTGCTCGGTTTATCGGTGAGCCGGGTGAGGGGAGGATATGAAACTCGCGCGCAACCGCCCTTCCACATCAAAACAATCCCCAAAATTGTTTTCACTAACCGTCCAATATTAACGCATCGATTTTCTTTATTACCTTCATTTAAATTTTAAAACAAATTTTTTTAAATAAAGTTTTTTACAATTAAATAAGATAATTTAAAAAAATTTTTTGTTTTAATATTCGTCGTACCAGTCAGCAGTCGGGTCCTTATTTTAATTAATATTTTAAGGTTCGGTAGGTCGAAGATGGTGGAGGTGCGAGTGAAAGATGAGAGAGAATGATAAAAATTGTAATAACGAGAAAGAGTGAATTACGGCGAAAGAGAGG
>NW_017275288.1:0-3258 GCF_001594065.2 Cyphomyrmex costatus | reverse complement strand
GGTCGATGTCGTACCGGCAAAGAGTAACGTCATTGTTTCTGTCGATGAGCGCGTGCCATCCGCTCGAGCGTAAGAGTTTGTGAACTCAGGATTGTCGTTATTGCTCGCCCGTGTCACTGCCAAGTCATATCGTTCGTATTAATTGTTGAGATTCCGGTTTGTTGAAGATTAGAGTCGAGCCGCGTGTCACCGCTCAGCATTAGGCTGTCGTTGTGCTGGAAGTTCTTAGAGTCGAACATTTTTAAGTACCGTCGTGGACGACCTTGCCATTGTACTTTCTGTAATAAAGTAAACTTGTCGTCGACGCGCGACCGCAGTATTCTGTAAATTACGTCAGCTCATGTATCGACGCGAACTGAATAAAGTGGGAACTCTTTGTTATTTTTAATGTTAATTTCTGTCTGATTATTTCTGTCTGTCTCTACCTCGTTCTCCGACATTGCTTCCCGCACATCGCGAACCACCCCCTCTACCAATTTTGTTGGCTGAGCTAGCTGAGCCTGTCCGTCGCGAATTCCGTTGCTCTGTAATTTCTTTGTCCGAGCGTAACATCTTAATTTAGTGCGAAGAGTGGCACGCTCTCTCGTGCCTGGCGCCCAACGAAAAGTAGTACGGCTCGAATATCGTAGCACATAAAAATTTAAGGAAGAACCGCACTTTTGCTAATTACATTATTGTGTCCATCTTTTGAGCTATCGCGTAAAAAGAGCAGCGGATGAAGTGACGAAGTTGTGCCGTTCCTCACAAGTACGGTCACACCGTTTATTAAAGAAACGGTTTTCCGAATATACGTGTTTTATTACATATTTAAACGAAAATACATTTACATGTATATTTAACATATCTGTCTATGAAAAACATCTTTTCGAATATTTTGACGTTTTTTAATAAAATTAAAAATTGACTTTTTTGCATTTTCTTTAACCCGTTCACCTGAATTGTCCAGTTAGTCCAGATACTGCAATAAATGAACAAATAACATAAATATAAAGTATTTTAAAACGAAAATTCTAGTTGTAAAGTAATTGAATAAAATGTGGGTTAATTTAGCATATCATATTTAACATATAAATTAATTCTATTAAAAAAATGCTTCTACGGTTTGTTTACTAACTTAATTGTGTAACAATAAACAAACTGAAAGAAGGAAACCAGTAACGGTTAAGCCTATAACGGTCAAAGCTGGATCACAAATGCTTATTAAAATTATGTGTGAATTTTATATACTACGTATGTAGTCCCTCTAATCGCGTGCCGAAAATTTTTTTCAGACTTACAACGCAACACTAAACGACTACCGCAGTAATATCACTTTTAGTTAAATTGACAATCAATCTAACCATTTTTTATGCTTATAGCATCTTATTTGAATTATTCATTAATTCAATATTACATCGTTAAATTTTAATATATTTCTTTCAACATATTATTAAGATCCAATAAGATGCTATAAGCATCAAAAATTGTTAGATTTCTTGTCAATTTAACTAAAAGTAATATTACTGCGGTAGTTGTTTAGTGTTGCGTTGTAAGTCTGAAAACAAATTTTCGGCACGCGATTAGGGGGACTACATACGCAGTATATAAAATTCACACATAATTTTAATAAGCATTTGTGATCCAGCTTTGACCGTTATAGGCTTTAACCGTTATTGATTTCCTTCTTCTTGATTGTTTATTGTTTATCAATTGTACGGTCTTAAAAAGATTTTAGTATTTATTAATTGTGTAATCTTATATAATTATGTAAATATATAATTTTTCTAAAGGTCCTTATATTATTTCAAGTGAACGAGTTAACATTTTAAAGGCACGTGCTGCGCGCACGCCTATTACATATATTATATTGCATTATTGCGTTCGTTAATATATTAGAATTATCTAGTTTATAATATACTATAATATAATATACAATAAGGTTTGGTTTAAAATGAAATAAATATTTTCTCCGTTCTTACTACACTCGAACGTCTTTTTTATACCCAAAAAATTTTCGATTTTCTCAATCCGTCAAATTCCTTAATAAAGGGATAAACGTTTATAGTATAAAAAAGGTGAAAATATTCGGAAAAACGTTTCTAATAAACGGATATGCTAATTATACGTGTAAACGCGTTTTCGTTTAAACGTATAATAAGTTATTACACGTGTATTCGGAAAAACGTTTCTAATAAACGGATATACTAATTATACGTGTAAACGTGTTTTCGTTTAAGGGGAGATTCTCATCTAGCGACCCGAAAATAAGGTAATTTTCTTGAATTTTTTCTCATGGTAGGATGTAAATGATCAATTCTAATTTTTTGGCACATATTTATCAAGTATTTAAGTACAAAAATAAATTTTTCGACGCTTAATATAGTGAAGAAAATGTTTTATGCGTGCTGCAACGTGACCGTGTGAAAAAAATGTTGGTTGATTACAGCCAGGATTGCGGTCGAACGGATGATCTAAAACGAAAAAACCAAAAATTTTCTTAAAATATATGATATTTGTTGGAGCTTGAACCTATAAAATCGAAAAAATATCGAAAATTGAAAAAATGACATGCATTTGAATTTTAAATGTCGTTTTTTACGTTTTTGTTCGCTCTTCAAAGTGCTATAAAAAATCGAAAAAACATGAAATATCAGTCGCATTTAGGTTCATCCTCCAATAAATTTAATTTACTTTAAAATAAAAAAAAATTTAACCCGATCCGTCAATTAGATCTTGAGAAATCGTGGCTACAGTTTTGAAAAACAGTATTTTTCAGAAAACGCGTTTAATGTTTTGATAAGGGTTTTCTTACATTTGACCACTAATTTGAATGCAACGCCTGCACCAGCAGTTTTTGAAAATTGTACGTCACTTTTACAATTTTTACACTTCACAATCGTGCTGAGAAAAGTGAAAATATTTAAGAAGTGCAAAATCACATAATTTTTTTATTTTTTCGTCAATTTTAGTCGATTTTAATGTAAAAAGGTGGGTTCGCTTTTTGTACCACAACTTTTTTTTTCAGCCAAACTTTTTCTGGCGTTTATGGGGGCTTATTCTACACATAATAAGCTATCAAAAAACTCAAAAAAAAATTTTAACATTTTCGAGTCGAGTTTCATGAGAACCTCCCCTTAAACGTATAATAGTGAGCCCTAGTTTAAATGGCGGTTTGAAAAATGTTGAATGCGGAAGTAGATAGGCTAGGCCGATTCAGAATCATTTGATGATGAGGGGGGGTGAAGTGCGCGGGGAAGGTACGCGGGGGGGAACCCGCCG
>NW_017275287.1:17411-20399 GCF_001594065.2 Cyphomyrmex costatus | reverse complement strand
CACTGCGCAGGCAACAAGCATACGTCATATTCGGCCAGCTTCGGCTATTTCCGAAGCGGTTCGGTTCGTACGTGAAATATGGCCGCTATACACAGGCTGTATGGATAACCTACATCAGGGCCCATATTCTGTACACATCTACCGACAGTTGTCAGTGTCGTTAAATAGCGATAGCCAATGGTAAGGACTGTTCTAGGAGAAAAGTGCGATTCTTATTGGCTATTGCTACTTAACAACACTGATAACTGTCGATAGCCGTGTACAGAATATGGGCCCAGGCATCCTATACTCATCCATATAAATATATAATGGATATCAATATATAGTGCAATGGATATTTATGTATAACTATTCGATATAAACAGGATATCTAGTGGACATTGGATATTTTGTAGATATCTATTTGACGTGAGCAGAATGTTTAGTGGACATTGGATACTTATGTAGATATCTATTCGATGTGAACAGGATATCTAATGGACATTGGATATTTTTATAGATATCTATTTGATGTAAACAGAATGTCTAGTGGACATTGGATATTTCTGTACATATCTATTCGATGTGAACTGGATGTCTAGTAGACATTCCTTTGGATATCTTATGGATATTTTTGAGATATCGAATTGCGGACATTTGGATATTTAGAGAATGTCTACTAGATGTCTATTACATTTCTGTGGATATCCCTTCATGGATATGAGGATATTGAATAGATATCTAACAGATATTTTGTTCCGTGTGGGTATGGAGCCTTATAATTTATTATTTTTATAAATTATTTTTCACAAATTTATAAATTATTGCTTCTTAAGTATAATATATATACATATATTTACAGACTTTTTTGCATCATTACTGTTAAACAAGTACACATATTACAAAATGAAACGATTTGTGGAATCCAAAGTTTCACATGTTAAATGCAATCGACAACAGTTGTTGATGTTGAAATTGCTTGATGAATCAACAAATATTGAATATACAATAGAAGTAGGGAAAGAAGATTATAATCGTGCTTATGAAGGTATTACTTCAATATTAAATAGTTAATTATAATTACCTGACCATGATTTAAATAATTATATGAGTAATATGAATTTAATAACATTTTCGGCATAATTTTTTTTAGTGTTGTCATTAAAAAATATTTAATAACAAAATAAATTGCCAGGAACACTTAAAATTTATAACTATGAAGTGGTAAAAAATATTTTTGTTTAATATTATTATTTATTTTTATAGATATTGAATTTGCTAATATGCTCTTAGGAAAAGCAAAAACATTAAATTCAAAGGACAAACCTAATGTATATCGTTCTACTTCATTAGTACCTTCGACAATAATTGATAAGCCCAGGTGTTCAAAAACAAGTACCATTCAACATGACGACGTCTCAGATATTGAAAATTATGATAAAGATGAAACAGATGTACCAAATTTAGGTACGTTTAAACTAGTTATAGAAATAGAAAATACAATTACATAAGAAAAATTTATTATATTTACTTTTTTCTTTTTAGAATCAAATGAAATATGGACACATGAAGCTACGCTTTTTCTGATATCTCTGTACAAAGAAAACTCCTATATGCTAGGGAAATTTCCTCACAAAAAGATGTGGACCAAAATTTGCCAAAATATAAAGCAAAAAAAAAATTATAATTTTACAGTCAATCAGTGCTATAATAAAATGGATACTTTAAAAAGACGATATCGTCAGATTGTTGACCATAACGCTCAAAGTGGAATTTTTTTTTATAAGACCATATTTCATTTATTAAATGTTTCAACTTTATGTATTTCTTATTTTGTATGGATTAATAAGAAACTAACATTGTTACGTCCGGAGCTTTTTATTTAAAAATGTCGTTTTACATGTTTTGTTCAATTTTATTTGAAAAAATGAAAAGAAAAAATATAAATAAATATGCATAAATATATATATAATCAAATATGTATTTTATTCAACATGTTCATATATAATACATTCTTATACAAAACTCGTACATACAAAACTTATACTTGTATAAAACTAATTAATTTCTGTCTTAGAAGTTATCGTTTGTAATTATTTCCATTAATCTGTTTCTCTTTATATTTTCTTCCTCTTTTAATTCATTAGTAATAGCTAGTGGTTCCATTATGTGTAATGTGTCAGGTATAACAATAGGAATTTCAATGGTACCATAATTTAATAAACAAATGTTGTGTAATACACAACTAACTATATAATATGGAATTAAATCCGTTCGCGTCATAGGCAATTTATCCAATAAATAACGCCATCTTCCTTTCAATAATGCAATTGCCCTTTCTACAGTTATTCTAGCTGATGACAAGTAGTGATTAAATTCTTTTTGTTTTTTGGTTAAATGACCATTATCGTTGAATGGTACCATGACATTTTTTTGTATACTGTTTGCCGCATCACCTAACAAATGGCTATCTTCAGGGAAATATTCCGGAGTACAATATTGTTGCACTCCAGAATAAAGAAACACTCGCATGTCATGTACACATCCTGGCATTCCAGCAAATACATGTATGAAGGATAAATCATCTTTACAGATAACCTAAAAAGGAAATATATTAGAGTTACTTTAAAACAATTCACTGTTTTTTTTCATTCATTTAACATAAAATTTATAATATTTACTGTAATTAAAATAATAAATAAAAATATTCATATTCCTTACTTGTAACTGTATAGAGAATCTGCCTTTCCTGTTGATGTAACTATTACTATCAGGAGACGCGGTAGCGTCTCCGGCCATGTTCAAAAAAACTGTGAACGCTACAAGTCTCTTATCCCGAGCCACCAAAGTCCATTTTTGGGAGGTGCATAACTATTAAAATATAAAAAATTTTGAATCGAACGTCATATGTCCTGAAAGGCGGCATCGCCACGAGTAATTTGAGCCAAAAAAATTTTAAATCGGTCAAGCCGTTCTGGAGATATAAGCGGTCAAAAAGTGGTGATTTTA
>NW_017275287.1:0-9905 GCF_001594065.2 Cyphomyrmex costatus | reverse complement strand
GATCTAGTAATATATCAGTTACTTTTCGTGGTAATGTATTATATTAGATAATATCATTTAAAGTATTAAAGGTTTAAATTATTAGGTTACATTATTAGATAATCATTTTAATTTAGAATGGTACAAATTTTTGTGGTCAATTTTCAAAGGATGATATTCATTGGGTTTTTTATTTTGTGGTTAGATAATCGTTTTAATTTTGATAGGTTCAATTTTTGTAGTTTTCATTTACTTTTCGTGGTACATAACATAGAAAATAACATAATGTATATTCATGTTTAGAAAGATTCAAATTTTTGGGGTTAATTTCAAAGGTTTAAATTTTTTGGGTTTTTTAATTTGCGAGATTTACTTTTCGTGGTACATAACATAGAAAATAACATAATTATATTCATGTTTAGAAAGATTCAAATTTTTGGGGTTAATTTCAAAGGTTTAAATTTGTTGGGTTTTCTAATTTGCGATCTTTCTTTGGCCGAGCAATGTTTATATGTGTCCCATTCAATTCCCAACACTTTAGGAAATGTGTATAATCTTTGAATATTTCTCCATGTTGTTTGAGTTTCTCTATGAGTAGGCCATCTGATAAAATTATTTCGAATGCTGAATATTACACGAAGTACTCTCTTGACACTAAACCATGCAGTTGATCTTGCAACACCAAATCTTTCGCATATAGAGCGATAAGAGTCTGGTGTTGCCAAAACGTAAATGGCTATTAATAACTGTTTTTCTACACTAATTTGTTCTCTTCCTTTAAATGAAAGATTTTCCAATTTTGGTCCAATCAAAAACAATAAGAAATGGAAAGTATTACGCTCCATCCTATAATAAATAATATTACGTTTACATAAATGTTTTATATTAATTAATGATGTAATTATAATGAAGTGTTATGACTAACCTGAAATGTAATTTAAATTCAATATTTGTATATCTTGCAACATGTTCAAGATAATTGTTTATTTTTGGTATTACTCTCCTTTTATCGTTATTATTATTGAATAAAATATTTTGTAATTCCTCATCATTGTTATCGCTGTCACTAGAAGAGGAACTAGAAGAGGATTCAAACATAATATTTTTGAATAAGATATATTCTTCCATAATAACAATGCTGATTGCTATTGTAAGATATTCTAGACTTCACTGACTTTTTGTCCTTTCATCTTTGTTTAATAGTTGTTTAATAATGCAAAAGTCTGTAAATATGGTATATGTATATGTATTAGGGTGTCCGTTATTTTGGCGATTTTTGAAATTTGTACGGGACCACCCCTAACTTTTTAGTAAAAAAAATAACAAAAATTTTGGCGCTAATAAAAAGTTCCTACGATGATTCTAAGTGGAATCATCGATGTTGAAAATTAACCCGTAAATCTTATGGGAAAAAACATTTTTTTAGTATTTCTTCGGGCATTTCCACCGCAGTCAGTCTAAAAATCCAGCAAGTGAGATATCTTTTCTTGAATGGTTTCCACCTGAAATGAGCCTAGGCGGAACAAAATCGATCAATTTCCGGCCGAGTTATTCCACTTTGAACTTCAATAATTTTTCACCCAAAAAATGAGAAGAGCCTAAAATCTCTCAATAAAATTACAGTAGCTCTGTTAGAATGCATTTTAAAATCATGAACCATTGAATTTCACATTCCTTATAGTTTTGCGATTAAAATTACCCCCTTACAAGTTAAAAACGATAATTTGTAGCCGAATTACCGCAGTTTTTATGAAGTTTTTTTTACTAAAATCAGGTGAAGGAAATGAAGGTTTAGTTTATTCGCTATAACTCGAGAGAAAAAAATTGAAAAAAAATTTCTGGACGCCATACGGTCCCTTTAATATTGCTCTTCTTTGAACGCGAGAAATCTGCAAGCTGATAAATATCTTTCTTATTAATTGTCCCGTGCACTTTTCGTTACCAGCAATTTTTTTTATTTCAAATTTGGCAATTTTATGTTGTTTGTGATATTAATTCTTTGATATGACAAAAAATTTCGAAATTGAAAATTGTGAATTACATTAAATAATCTTAATTTGTTGCTAATTAAGTAATCGTAATTTAATCTTAATTGTTATAATAAGAAAGATATTTATCAGCTTGCAGATTTCTCGCGTTCGAAGAAGAGCAATATTAAAGGGACAGTATGGCGTCCAGAAATTTTTTTTTAATGACGACAGGTATGGCTTTCAAAAGGAAAAAACGTAAGGAATATGATCGTATTTCGTGCAATAACTTACGATTTTTTTCTCTCGAGTTATAGCGAATAAATTAAACCTTCATTTCCTTCACCTGATTTTAGTAAAAAAAAACTTCTTCATAAAAACTGCGGTAATTCGGCTACAAATTATCGTTTTTAACTTGTAAGGTGGTCATTTTAATCGCAAAACTATAAGGAATGTGAAATTCAATGGTTCATGATTTTAAAATGCATTCTAACAGAGCTACTGTAATTTTATTGAGAGATTTTAGGCTCTTCTCATTTTTTGGGTGAAAAATTATTGAAGTTCAAAGTGGAATAACTCGGCCGGAAATTGATCGATTTTGTTCCGCCTAGGCTCATTTCACGTGGAAAACATTCAAGAAAAGATATCTCACTTGCTGGATTTTTAGACTGACTGCGGTGGAAATGCCCGAAGAAATACTAAAAAAATGTTTTTTCCCATAAGATTTACGGGTTAATTTTCAACATCGATGAGCCTCCACTTAGAATCGTCGTAGGAACTTTTTATTAGCGCCAAAATTTTTGTTATTTTTTTTACTAAAAAGTTAGGGGGATCCCGTACAAATTTCGAAAATCGCCAAAATAACGGACACCCTAATATGTATAATACGTTATAATAGAAAAGATGGCACATCAAAACTTTCTTTTAATATTCAGAGTATGCATAAAAAAAAAGAGGTTAGAATTAAAGATTGTATTCTTTGTATATAATTTTGATTACAATTAATATCAACATCTCTACGAGTTACAAACAAAAAACGTGTTATAATTACGAAAACATTTAATGACTACTTACGTAAATCCTGTAACACCTCGTATAACTTTCTTCTCTACTTTTATATTCCGTTACTTTTGACTTGCTTTGAGTTTGGTCTCCCAACAGTCCCAGCGGGAGAAACGAAACGCAGCGTTGGAAATTTTCAATACTGCCAACTTTATTTTTTTAACCATCACAAACCAAACCTATTTTCGAACGCACCCAATGTATACATTGGCCACATTGGACATGTTGCAAACATTGCAATCATTGTTTACATTGGACACAATGGACACATCGGAAACATCGTCCACATTGTCCGCATTGGATACATTGGACACATTGTCTACATTGGATACATTGTCCACATTGTCCACATTGGACACATTGTCTACATTGGACAATTGTTCACATAGGACACATTGGACACATTGTCCACATTGGACACATTGTCCACCTTATCCACATTGGACACATTGTCCACATTGTCCACATTGGACACATTGGACACATTTGACACATTGGACACATTGTCCGCATTGTCCACATTAGATACATTGGACACATTGTCTACATCGGACACATTGTCCACATTGGACACATTGTCCACATCGGACACATTGTCCACATTGGACACATTGGACACATTGTCCACGTTGGACACATTGGACACATTGTCCGTATTGGACACATTGGACACATTGTCCACATTGGACACATTCTCCACATTGTCCTCATTGGACACATTGTCCACATTGGACACATTATCCAAATTGTCCACATTGGTCACATTATCCACATTGGACACATTGTCCACGTTGGACACATTGGACACATTGGACACATTGTCCGTATTGGACACATTGTCTACATTGGACACATTGTCCAAATTGTCCACATTGGTCACATTGTCCACATTGGATACTTTGTCCACATTGTCCACACTGTCCACATTGTAAACATTGGACACATCGTCCACATTGTCCACATTGGACACATTGTCCACATTGGACACATTGTCCACCTTATCCACATTGGACTCATTGTCCACATTGTCCACATTGGACACATTGGACACATTGTCCACATTGGACACATTGGACACATTGTCTACATTGGACACATTGACCACAATGTCCATATTGGGCACATTGTCCACATTGGACACATTGTCCACGTTGGACACATTGGACACATTGTCCACGTTGGACACATTGGACACATTGTCCACAATGTCCATATTGGACACAATGTCCACATTGGACACATTGGACACATTGTCCACTTTGGACACATTGGACACATTGGTCACATTGTCCACATTGGACACATTGTCCACATTGGACACATTGTCCACATTGGACACATTGTCCACATTTTCCGCATTGAGCACATTGGACTCATCGTCCACATTGGACACATTGTCCACATTAGACACATCGGACACATTGTCCACATTGGACACGTTGCAAACATTGGACTCATTGTTCACATTGGACACATTGTCCACATGGGACACATTGTCCACATTGGACACATTGTCCACATTGGACAAAATGGACACAATGGACACATCGACCACATTGTCCAAATTGGACACATTGGTCTCATTGTTGTCACATACTCAGACACACGCAACACGAAATTCGACACCCAAATTTAACATGCAAATACCCCAATCAATTTTAAAACTTTCTTCTTCCAACACGTATAATTTGTCAACACATGTCTGTCACGAAACTTGTAATTACAACTAATCACTCGCGACCGCGAAGACTACAAACCATTAACCACGTGTATACTAACACCTGATTTCAAGGCCTAACACTTTGGATCACCCCTGATTTCAAAGCTAACAACTTGTCGTACGATTCCATGCACAATTTTTTTCATGCTTATGCAGCATAACATACTGACACCTCATTGACTCATGTCAGCCGCCATTTCATGGCAGCTATATTATAAGTTATATTATATCACGTAATTATATTATAAATATATGTAAGATGAAAATAATCAAGGACTCTTAGTATAACAATAATAAATAAATAACAAGGGCGATGTAAGAGTCAAAATATAAATTCATTTAGTGTAATGTTAAAAATCCAAGCAATAAAATAAAATAAAATTTAATTATAAAAACTATAAAAATAAAAATATAATTATGAAGAATTATTTAAATTTACTTACAATTAGTATAAATTAACTTAGCGCTACTAGTTTCGAAGCTATTCCTAAAGCTGAGAGTTATATCAAAAACAGTTTTCAGCTTGTTGAAAAACTAAAAACAATAAAAACTTTACCACATCATAAATTGATTTCGTTAGATGTAATATCTTTTTACGAATGTTCCAACAGACATGGCCATAGATTGTATAAACGAACATTGGAATTTTATTTCGATGAATTGTTCATTGCCAAAGAATGAATTGTTAGAGTCAGTTAAATTCATATTAGATTCTTCTTATTTTTTATTTAATCAGAAGATTTACAAACAATGTTTCGGTACACCCATGGGCTCTCCACTGTCACCCATCGTGGCAGATTTAGTAATGAGAAGACTGGAAACGATGTCCTTGATGTCATGTAATTTGGATATTTTATTTTATTTTAGATATGTAGATGATATTTGTACTGCAGTATTACCGGAGGAAATAGACTCTTTACTACAAACGTTTAACTCCTTTCATTCGCGACTTCAATTCACACTGGAAATCGGTGACAAAAAATTAGATTTTTTAGACACTTCGATTTCAATAATTGACAATCATTTTATATTTGACTGGTACCGCAAGCCTACGTTTTCAGGAAGATTTCTCAACTTTTTTTCAAATCATCCTGTTTCTCAAAAGAAAGGTACAATTTTTTCGTTGGTTGATAGAGTTTTTTTACTTTCTGACTTGAGTTTTCATACAAAGAATCTAAATTTTATCATTAACATTTTATTAAACAATGACTATCCCTTATCTTTTATTTTTGACACAATCAACCAACGACTAAGTTACCTGAACAAGAATAAAAGTAGAAATAATCATACATCAAATCAAGTTACCACTAACAATGATGATGTTAATAAAAAAACGCCTACTTGGCTGACGGTACCATTTATTCCTTTGCATACAGAAAAATTTAAACGTTTTCATAATAATGACATCAGAGTTTCGTTCCACAGTCCTAACAAAATGCGTAAATATATCAAAGTTCAAAAAGATGTACGTCCACATACTTCGAGAAATAATGTTGTTTATAAGATCCAGTGTAATGATTGTGATGCGTCGTACGTCGGACAGACAAGCAGACAATTAAAAACTAGAATTGCAGAACATCGCAATCACATTAGATATAACACTTCTACCCGTTCCGTTATAACAGAGCATAGACTTAATTATGATCATGATTTTCAATGGAACAACATTAAAATTTTGGATGAAGAACCTTTTTACAGAAAGCGCATAATATCTGAAATGCTTCATATTAAAAAACAGAATAATAGTCTTAATTTACAAACAGATACCGAAGGTCTTCATGAGGCTTATGTACCCATTGTAAATAAAGTTTGACTTTCTAATATTGATATCTGTTGATCGTCTTCAGTCTGCATCTGTTATTTAAAGTTAGCGGTTGTCTCACACATTTGTTGCAATGTTGCAGACTTTTGTTAACCATCTTTTATTATATCTGATTTATATAATTTTTTACAATGTCGACACACAAAAATTTTAATTTAATTTTATTACCGTTGGATTTTCCTGGTGAGTTTTCATATAGAAAATTTGACATCATTTGTAACACCTATAAAGGAAGTTTTTTATTACCATCTCTTAGATTTATAATTGTACATCGACTTTCTAATCATGTATATCATGACGTCGGTTTTTTTTGATGGAGACTCACGGAAGTGGATTAAGATTGTACAAGCGTATCTCTGCGATTTCTGCGATTGATTTTGTCCATGATTGTTTATTACGTCTGAGTAGGGCTCAATCCTGGAGCCGAAACTAGTAGCGCTAAGTTAATTTATATTAATTTTAAGTAAATTTAAGTAATTCTTCATAATTATATTTTTATTTTTATAGTTTTTATAATTAAATTTTATTTTATTTTATTACTTGGATTTTTAACATTACATATAAATGAATTTATATTTTGACTCTTACATCGCCCTTGTTATTTATTTATTAATAAATATATGTAATATTACAAGGGAAGCTCATATAGGAGCCTCTCGATAGAACCACAACACGTGTTCAACGACTTTTAACAATATTATAAGATTTAGGGCCCTATTCTGTAAGCCTTAACAACGTCGCTATTAAACGATTGTCATTAGTGTACTACTTTTCCTATTCTGTAAGTACTAACTGTCATTCATTAATCACAAAATGGCGACAAATTTGTCGTAGACTTAACAACAGCTAAAAAGGTGTTGTTAAGAGAAATGATATCGTTAAAAGTTGAATCTAACCTATTTTGAATGCTTTCCATTTGATGGCACAAGTCGACACAATTAGTGTCGTTCTATCTTTATCACTTTCTGATTTATAAAAAATGAACGCAGAATTAATTGAAGTTATAGAGCGTGAGTTAGAAAATCAGTGAGTATTAATACATGTTTATATAATTATGTCATAATTAAATAGAAAAGAGATAAAAATTTTTAATTAAAATCCCATGGTGAAAATTATTCTCAATTTTTATTCTAATTGGAATATTTTTCAGAAATATTAAAAAATCAATATTTGGTAATTATTTAGAATACGGTCCTCACCTCCGATCTTGATCTAATTAAGCTCATTCGACGCGTTTTCATTCAAAATGAAAAAAATCCAAATGAAATATGTGGCGGTCGATCTCGTGAACCGAGATATTAAGCGTTAAAGTTCGAAATTTTAGAGGTTAAGATATATGTCATTTCTTCTCGTTGCAGCGCTATGGCTGGATTCACTTAGACTTTCGTCGTACGACGACTCTGCAAACAATTAATCAGAAAAATCGTATCATTGATACGGAGCAAAATTTTGTTTTCTGATTGGTTGCAGAGTCGTCGTACGACGAAAATCGGATGTAGTGTGAAGCCAACATATGTATATGTAAGGTCTGTTCTTTTTCATAGAATTCTGAATTAGTTCTGAAATAGTGCAATAAGTTAGAGTGAAACAAACTACAGCTATCTCACTCTAATAGTTGGTCTATAAGAATTGACCAATCATAATTGAATATTCTTCTCTCATTTGACTGTGATTGATGAATTTTTACAGATTACGGAAAAAATTAACAGATTACGGCTATTATAAACCCTAACTTATTGCACCAGTGTACTCCAGTTCAAAATTTGGAAGAAAATGAACTAGACCCGTATTTTAGTTTGGGAAAGTTTCGTTGGCGCACTGTGTGTGCCGCGATATTCGAGATTTAAATTAAGTGGAGTAATATGGCATTGTTGTATCGCCGTAATAGTCCCTACAATATCAATAATGCTGTTTTGTGCATTTATAGAATTAATTGGTCATAGAGATCAATTAATTGATTTTTTAATTCAACATGGTGTGTTGCCGTCAATAATTAATTGTGAGAAATGTGAAAATAAAATACATATTAATAAAGAAACATTAATTGCCTACTGCCGGAAAAGATATTATTTAACAAGTGAATCAAATAAAAAGAAACGCGTTTACAAACAGTGTAATTTCAAGAAAAGTGCAAAAATAGGGACTTGGTTTAATCGTAGTAAACTAAGTGTTGAAAAAATCTGCACAATTGTAGCATTTTTTCTAATGTTACGTCCTCCTCGACAAGAAGATCTTGAAGAGGAGTTCTGTATTTCTTCCGTCACAGTCGTAGATTGGTTCAATTTTTGTCGCGAGGTAATATAATTTAATATTGTGTATTATAACGATATTTAATATTATTAAGAAAAATATTTCATACATTAACAGGTCTGTGTGTACTGGGCCGACAAACATAGTAGCAAACTTGGAGGTCCAGGATGCACTGTTAAAATAGATGAGGCGAAAATTGGTCATCGCAAATATAATCGTGGCCGGCTTTTAAAAGGCAATTGGATATTTGGAGGATTCGAGCGAGAGTCAAAGAAAATTTTTATTATGCCAGTAGAGAATCGATCGGAAGAAACCCTCCTAGCATGTATCAAATATTGGATCATGCCAGGAACAACAATAATTTCAGATTGTTGGAAGTCCTATCAATGTTTGAACAATGAAGGCTTCCAACATTTAACTGTAAATCATACATATAATTTCGTCGATCCAGATAGTGGTAAAAAGAAAAATTATTTTAAATATAAAAAAAATCATTGAAAGATTTTTTATGATACATTTATTCAAATTCAATAAAGTGTATGTTATAATTAAAATATTTTTTATTTACAGGCGCCCATACACAAAACATTGAGCGTGTTTGGAGAGAAGTTCGTGCAAATATCCCAAGATATGGAAGGCGAGAGTATCATTTAGAAAGATATTTGTGCGAATTTCTATTTAAACGCGCTTATGCTAAAAAAGACAGAATTGAAAATTTCTTTGACTTAATCGCCGAACTGTATCCTCCATTATCCGTGACGGAAGAAACATGAGTTTCAAATTTAATGTTTATAATATTTAATTATTAATTTTTAATATTTAATTTATAAGTTTATTAATTAATATCTAAAAAATATAATCAGGAGACGCGGTAGCGTCTCCGGCCATGTTCAAAAACTGTGAGACGCTACAAGTCTCTTATCCCGAGCCATCAAAGTCCATTTTTGGGAGGTGCATAACTATTAAAATATAAAAAATTGTGAATCAAACGTTATATGTCCTGAAAGGGGGCATCACCACACTCGTGATGATTACTCAATTTGAGCCTAAAAAATTTTAAATCGGTCAAGCCGTTCTGGAGATATAAGCGGTCAAAAAGTGGTAA
>NW_017275286.1:18086-18689 GCF_001594065.2 Cyphomyrmex costatus | reverse complement strand
TTTTTCACCAATCAGCGTCCGGTGTCAAAGCGCTGTTGTCCGTATGAGGATCCGGGCTAATAGGAAAAGTATCTGGTATATTTACGAATTTAAAAGAATATTTTGTCACCTTATTTGTTTCGTATACATTCATGCAATGTCGAAATATCATTCCTAGATAAATAAATAGTACAAAATGTAAAAATCTTTTTACATTTGTTATGTTGCCCAGCTAGCAAGGTCACGTGATAATGACGTGAATTTTTGGTACAAATAACGTCAATTATGACATAAAAGTAACGTTATTCTGACGTATATATCACGTGATTATGTCACATCTTATTGACGTTATTTATTACGTCAGGAAGACGTAAATATGACTAAAAAGTACTATTAGTGTCACTACTAGTGCAATAATGCAGTAGTAAATTCGTATATACTTCGTGTAGAAATTTAAGTAGAATACCGGTCAGTTTTCCCTAATTACTGAAAAAAAAAATTTTCTCTAAATTCGAGAATTAATTTTTTTTATGATACATCCCAAACGGTCACCCATCCGAAGTTGTACCACGACCTCGCATGCTTAACCTTGACAATCGTACGGGAACTGCTGTACTTCGATGA
>NW_017275286.1:11431-13380 GCF_001594065.2 Cyphomyrmex costatus | reverse complement strand
TAGATTTGTATAGCTCTTGTGAGACAAAACACAAAGGAAGATCCATATTTAATTATACATATTTAATTTTATATTTACGACTCGTTATTTAATTATTCATTTTACACATTTAATTTTATATTTTTGACTCGTTAATTTTATTATAATTATACACATGTAAGTTATTGTTGATTCGTTTAATTCTTTTATACACACTTAATTTTAAATTTAACATTGAAAATGACCCGATCGGTGTCGAAACGTTTGTGAATTTTACCTATTAATTTTACTATGTTTGCGAATTTTGCGAATTCTATTTTATTGTATTATGATTTGATTTCATTATATTTATAATTTTTAAGAAAACTATTTGGCTCTTTTCTCTTATTTTCAACTTATTTATTAATATCTTAAACCTGCGATATATGATGTTTGTTTTCCTGCCGGATTGCTTACGTTTCAGTTAGAAAATCTACGTTCCGTATGACGCAATTCCAATAATTTACAAAAACGCGAGCAATCTAACAGGAAAAAACGCATTGTATATATGTCGCAGACTTTAATTAAAATATTTTTACAGTATAATATTTATATTATACAATCTTTACATAAGCTTATATTTTCTTATCTTTTTATTTTACAATGCATTACAATTATGGTCTATTTTTTAAAGTTTTTATTACATTTAGATTAATTCGATGTAGTACATACAAATAAGCTAGAGTAGGTAGAAAAAGATGGAAAGATGGAGAGTAAAGAGCAAGTGAGAAAGAAGTTTAGGTGGCGCGACTGGGCATCTTGCTTATTTCGCGCATGCGCACTCCATTTTGTGTGACACTAACATCAAACAGTGTTCCGTTGAACCACCCGACCGGTGCGGACGCGTCTCGGTTCGGGTGTTCGTTTTTTGTATATTTTTGAGAAAGTGTTGCCGACTTTGACCGTGCCTCGAATTTCCTTACTGATGTATGTCCGCGTTTGGCTCGGCTCGTTCGTCCGTCCGGACGCGCGTTAGAGTGGCGTGACGACGTTGCAATCGCAGGCGCCCGGTGTTCGTTCGGGTTTCGCCATTTTTCGCGGGCATTGCATCATTCTTCGTTTACATATTACGACTTTGTTTCGTTTACACATTACGATTTTTCGTTCCTGGCCTTGATGATTGCCGTTGGATCGGCTACCCGGCCAATTATAATCGACAAGAAGAAGACTAACATCAAAGGTGCCGACCACTGATATATATAATATGGATAGGGTATGCTGTACTTTAGATGTAGCCTAGACATGTGAGCTATAGAAACTGGTAGATTTTGGTCCAAGATGGCGACGGATAGCCGAAGTAGCCCGAATGCGCCTTTGTGGCTACCGAATACTGGGGAAATACCGCGGAATTCAAACGTGTAACCGAATTATAAGGAGTATAAGAAAATAAATAGACACAAGAATAGGATGTTTAACGATTAGTTGTTCGCAAGTACATGTAATTCTACTTGCAGTTGCTGAAAATTAATTATAAAACATTGCATTTAAATTTGAAGGACAATTTTTTTGATAATTTTTTTGAAATTACATTTCATAAGAAATAACATAAGGCCATACCACAAAAATAGACTTACAGTTGCCCGACTTGATATCTAACTGCAGATAATATATTGGCAATAAAATTTATTCATTTTAATATTTTAACGCTACAAATTTTAATTTGAATATTTATGCTAGTCGACTATAAATAAATAATTAAATATTTATTAAATATTAAGGATTCTAAAAAATTACCACAAAACAATATCTCATCGCAATTACATTACAATTTAAATGAAATATATGCACATGCATGATAATATGCTACTCATGATTACACCGAAACCGAAAAATATAGATTAACAATAATTATTAAATTAAAATAATTACAAGAGTAAAAGAAAATTTGTACGGAATAAAATTAATCGAATAAAATCAAATATCACAACATT
>NW_017275286.1:0-9602 GCF_001594065.2 Cyphomyrmex costatus | reverse complement strand
CTCGGCGGCTTCCTCGCCCGCTGATTTCCATCCCCCCCCTTTCTCTCCTCTCTCCCCTTTTAGTTTTGCACAATGCGATACTCCATGTAATGAGTTAGACAATGCATCAATGGAAGCAGCGTTACATAGCATAATCAGCGATCCGGCCTTAACGCAAGGTCATAATATGTCGGCAGTCTCACCGACTGGAAGTGAGGTTATGAACAATGACATGGAGGTGGAATTCACGCTAGTTTCTAGAAAGAGGGCTCTAACTCGGGATCACGAATCTAGCTCTAATGTTGTGGAACCCCCCGACAGTCATATCAAGGCACAAGAAGGTAACGCTGCATGTTCTAAGAAGGTAATACCACACAAGACCACGTATCTCTATTCAGATTTAGACTCTGGGCCTTACGCCGTTTATGTTTACTCAGAAAAAGCTTCGGTTATTCATTTCTCGGTACTGTCTAAAATTGTTTCTGAAATTGCTAGTGCTGATATTCTCAGCGTCAAGCGTCTGGGCAGTGGAAAGGCCATTGTAGAGGTCAAATCCGCGGCGGCGGCTAACAAAATGGTGGCTAACAACAACTTCGCTAAGTTTAAACTACGTGCCTTCATACCATCCTATAAAGTTCTTAGAACTGGCATTATTAGAGACGTAGACCAATCGTTATCCTTAGAGTGTATTAAAAATAATATTAAATCTTCTGTTAAGGTTTTAGATATCCAACGACTCAATCGCAGAATCACAACTGACGGTCAAACGAGCTACCTGCCGTCCAGAACTATATGCATTAAATTCGCAGGACAATTTCTGCCTAATGAAGTTGCTCTATTCAATGCTTTATACTCGGTCGATCCCTATGTACCAAAGGCTAGAATCTGCTACGTCTGCTATAGAGCAGGACATATCGATAAAGATTGTAAGAGTACTAAGCCCAGATGCCTCTATTGTGGAGGGGATCATGACCGATCTTTTGAATGTGAAGGTAACCCAGGTAGCAAACACACGTCATTTTGACGTCAAATTCTGGTCATGTTGGTACGAATGACGTCAAGTGACCAAAAAGTGACCAACCGATATTATAAGCCCGGATCCTCATACGGACAACAGCTCTTTGACACCGGACACTGATTGGTGAAAAACGGGTTATGGGGGTAAATTTTACCCTCGCCACCGGTTTTTCACCAATCAGCGTTTGGTGTCAAAGCGCTGTTGCCCGTATGAGGATCCGGGCTAACGTCATTATGACATCGTCATAATGACGTTATAATGACGTCATATTTTGGTTCTCCTTAATTTTCCTTTTAATAAGAAAAAAGATATAGTAATAGTAACCAAAAAGAAATAATTAAACACAAATAGCTGATTATCATTAAATTATTTTGTTAAAATAACAAAATACAATTTTTTTGTTAAATGAACAAAATATTGTAAATTTTTTTATTTAGCGACGGTACAAATTTATTTGCTTACTTACTTTTTGTAAATAACAAGGTAAAATTTTGTTGCCATTACAAAATAAGTGTTTTTTTTGTAATTTTAACAAAATAATCTGTTTGGGTAGACAAAATATTTTTATTAAAAGTATATATAGACAATTTGAAACATCTCTGTCAATAAGGTAACAGTGGAGCAGTACGTTAGGTGAACGACTCAGAACAGGACCATGGATCAAGTCACGAGTTCAAATCCTATCAGGTTTAAAAGTTTTTTCCTAGGTATTATTAGTCAGTTCAGCACTTAAGGAGAGGACACAAATGATGGAGAAAGAAATCTAATTAATAAGAACTGCTGTAACTTTTTTTTTTTGTGTGCGTCCACATGCGTGCGAGCAATATGGCACCCAAATGAGGACACTTCTGTCATGCGCATGACATTCACGCGTGCGGATAATTTTGCACGCGTGAATGCACTGTGAGACCATTGTGCGCGCATTTTGTTATCTGGGAACATGATGTTAAAATGACGTCCTTGCAATGACGTCAATAATTTTGCGACATTAGTACGTCATTAGTACGTCATTAAGACGTCATTTAGTGACGGCAGTCATGGTCAGTAAATGACCCAAATTTGACGTCAAAATAACGTATATTTGCTACCTGGGAAGCGACAGCCAAAGAAATGTATTAACTGTGGAGGTGAACATTTGGCTACTTCTTTTGACTGCCTCGTGATCAAACAATATAAGGAAGCTATTAAATTAGCTGCTTACGATAACATTCCAAATATTGAAGCGAGAAAAATTGTCATGGCTAACCGTCAAAGTAATACATCCAACTTATCTACGAACCCTCGAAATTTCCCGTATCTCTCCGGCTCACAGCGCCATTTTTTAGATGATTTTGTCTCCTACAATAGATTTTTGCCACTGGAGCCGGCAGACTATAACTCACCAACCTTCTCATCAAATAGTTATGCAGCTATGGCGGCCTCGACTTCTCTTCCGTCTCCGAATGCTTCGAGACGATCACATGACAATTCGAGGAAGAACAAGTCTGTAAGTTTCCGCCATAATCCGTTCCTACGCACGGACTCCTCTAGTAAATCCTTTGAAAGGCTTCGGCCGCCAATGGATGGCCAGTTTTCGGCTACGCCCCCTGCACATCCAACCTTAGCGTTTACACACGGTAATAATGGCCGTATGCGTGAAGACTTCTCCTCTTCGTCAAGTGACGTTTATCCGAAATCAAGCTCTAGCTCGGATGCGGGTGCCGCAAAAGGCTCGGATCCCGGCCCCAGTTCCGCTTCCGCTTCTAATACAATACGCAACATTGCGGATATGATTTTATCCTTTATGGGAATGATTAAAAGTTTGTTTAACAATAGTCCTTTCATCTCCGCGATTGTCGACCCTTTGGCTGAGTCTGTAATTAAATTGGTTAATCTAATTGAGAGGTTCAATTTAGACTTTCTTATTAATCTTATCACCGCCACGGGATCAAGCTTTTCTAATGTCTCCACTGGAAACTCGGAATACTCGAGCAGAATTCACCGCCAATAAACAGCTTACATCGCAATCTCTGAACCTTCTGCAATGGAATTGTCGTGGAGTGCGGAATAAATTGCCACAATTACAAGCAATCGCCGGAGATTATGACGTTATCTGCTTGCAGGAATCTCTTCTGCATGTTTCATCTAATTTCATCCTACGTGGATTCAATATTGTCAGACAAGATATCACTGAGGCCGGTCAACGCGGCGTGTGTATTCTTATCAGGAATAACTTGGTTTTTAATATTTTAGACCTATCCAACACCAGCCTCAAGAAGGAATCTGTGGAAATATTGGGTGTGGAGCTTCTCTCCAATAAAAAAAAAATTAGCATCGTTAACGTATACAGACATCCAAACCGAGATACGCCTGAAAAGTTTTACGAAGACCTTATGGGTTATTTGATATCAAGAGACAGCTGCGTTCTAATGGGAGATTTCAACGCCCACCACTCACAGTGGGGCTGCCACGTTTCCGATCGTGCGGGTAAACGCATTATGTCTGCGTGCGAGGATTATCGCATTTGCATATTTAGTGACCAAATGCCTACACTTCTCCTCCCACCATCTGCGAGACCTTCTATTATCGACTTAGTCTTTGTTACGCCAAACATCTCTCCTTTGTGCAAGGTATCTACCGAAGAAGATACATGGGGCAGCGACCATTTTCCTATAACGATTAAGCTGGGCATTGATCCGTTTCGTCGCAAACGATTCGTTTACAAGTTAAATCTTAATCCTGAAGAATTGCGGAACTTTTCCTGCGCATTGTCCGACTCATATACTTCATTTTCCGAAGAACAGCCGCAGGACCCCTGTGAAGCTTATACACGTCTATCAAATCATCTGGTGGAGACGGCGGTGGCGTGTTCTTCCTCTCCTCATAAAAAAGCACATCCTGGCACCATAGTGATTAAGAATGATAAAGCTGCTCCTCCCTGGTGGTCAAACACCTGTCAAGAGGCTATCGATGCTCGAAAAACGGCTGCCAGAACATGGCAGAGAAATCCCACTATTGAAAATTTTTATTCGTTCAAGAGGGAGAGAGCTAAGTGTGCAAAAATTCTTTACAGGGAAAAAAGGAAGAGTTGGAGAAAATTCGTGGGAACTTTTAACGATAAAACGCCCACTGCGGAGTTATGGTCACTGGTTAAGGCCTTTAAAAGACGCAATCTAGCCACGGTAAGCGTGGGTATGGATCACGCCAAAGAGAGACAATTGTCCACGGAGGCCATTCAAAAACTGTGTCCACCATCGTGCTTATCAAATTTTCCATCTAATCTCGAGGACATGAATAAAGAGGACGAATCGTCAAATCAGGTTTTTAAAGAACTTGGAGCTCCAGTCAATGTGGAACATTTGGATATGGCAATTGCAACTGCTAACAAGAAGTCGGCTCCTGGCCTAGATAGAATCTCCAACAGCATGCTGGCACACTTACCGTACAACTTTAAGGAGCTAATGGTGGATCTCTTCAACCGTTTTTTATCCGAGGGCGTAGTTCCGGGAGAGTGGAAGACGTCACTAGTGATTTTCATCCCCAAAGCTGGGGGGTCTGGTGTCAGGCCTATTTCTCTTCTCTCCTGCGTGTTGAAGGTCTTCGAGAAAATAATATATTGGAGAATTATGTGGCTCGTGGAATCGCAGTCTATTCTTCCCAATGAGCAAATGGGCTTCCGTCCCAGTAGATCCTGTAACGACAGTTTGGTTTCCTTTACGAACCAGATTTGTCTGGCACTGGCAAATAATGACTACCTTGTTGCAGTATTCCTGGATATCACAGGAGCCTTTGACAATGTTCTACCCGTGGCCGTACTAGATGAACTCAAGCTTGCGGGTGTTCCCGCCACGGTCAGAAAACTAGTGGAAAATCTCATCAGGGAAAGATCATTACATTTCTTAGTCGAAGGATTGCTGGGAGAAGTAAGATTATCACGAAAAGGCACTCCTCAAGGCTCCACACTAAGTCCGCTCTTATTCAATATTGCATTATGCAAACTCAATACCTGCATAAAAGAGGGCGTTAAATTTCTACAATATGCAGACGACATAGTGCTATTCATTACGGACCGCAATCCAGCAGCGGCAGCAAACAAACTACAAAGGGTCTTAATTGATGTCTCATCATTTTTGGAAGGTAAGGGCCTCAGCCTCTCCCCTTCTAAATCAAATTGGATGGTTTTCTCTGCTCAGAGGAGTATACCCATCCCTGACCGGTCTCTTTATATTGATGCATGTCTGATACCTAGGGTAAATAAAGTCAGATTTTTAGGAGTAATTTTGGACTGTCGTTTGAAAGGTACTTACCATTTTGAGTATCTTATTAAGAAAGGGAAAGCGTTGATTAACATAATTCTAGCTCTAACTGCAGTATGGTGGGGCTCCCACCCTCAATGCCTGCTTACTATATATAGAGCAGTTTTCAGAGCAGCTGTGGAATATGCCTGTTCCATTTTCTCTGGGAAAGGTAACGCTAGAATATTAGCACAGCTGGAAAGACAGCAGTATAAAGCCATCAGAGCTTCTATGGGATATCGCGTGTCCACACCTATCAACGTAATGTTATGCGAAGCAAGAGAGCTCCCACTCAAGCTTAGATTCAGCCTCCTTAGTGAAAAATTTATCGTTAATCGTATGTCTAAAAGAAATTCACTGGTTATGGACAGTATTGAAGATCTTGAATATAGTCTGACTTCCCCGGCGAAAAAAGCTTTTGCCCTCGCCAAGTCTTCCTCTCTGAGATGCTATATCGCTAATAAGCACGAAAAGTCTCGCATGTATAGATCATACTTCATTCCGGCTCTGGAGAATAATCTGAGAGTTTTTCTTTTCCGCAAGGAGTTTGAAGATTTTATAACATATTCCAAAGACAGCGACAATAACGAGATTTCTCAAAGCTTTATGAGCAAATTACAGGAGCTGGACCCGGATGGGATCGTCTATTATACCGACGGCTCAAAAATTACAGAGGATGGCTGTGCAGGTGCGGCCTTTTACTCCCCACAACTCGGGCATTGTTTTAAGTATAAATTAACTGACAACTCATCAGTTTTTTCTGCGGAAGCCTAGGCAATATACCAGGCTTTAATTTTATCTCTGGACGCAGGATACTCTAAATTATTTATTTTTTCCGACTCTCGCAGTGTCTTAGAAGCACTCGCATCATACAGATTGATTAACGATAACTACATCATTCACAAAATAAAGGCGATATTGTTGCAGCTGGAGGAACGGAACATTAATTGCTGTCTTTTTTGGATCCCCTCCCACAGAGGCATTCTGGGAAATGAAGTGGCAGATAGGGCAGCAAAGGAGGCTTGTAGGGATGGAGTTAGAGGATATTACCGTACTCCCTATTCAGATTTACAAATACAAGCGGTTGCCAAGGTCCGCACTCGCTTTCAAGCTTATTTGAATGAAAAAGCTACTTTAACTGGCACTCAATATCATTCGCTTTATTCTTCGACCCTGAATACAAAACCGTGGTACTTTAAGCTAGCCCTAAATAGGAGTGAAATTGTCTTGGTTAATAGACTCAGGTCTAATCATTATAATCTCAATTATAGCCTTTATAGAAAAAACATGGTCTTGTCTCCTGCTTGTGACTGCGGTGACTCCCGTCAGGATCTAAATCATATTATATTTCATTGCCCTCTGACTAGAAGCAAGGCTGGTCCTCTGATGCGCTACATTAATAAAAAATTCCCCTCTCATAACCATAACATTTTTCCCTCCCTTGCTAAACCTTTCCATAGCTTGTGCAGACTACTGTTGTCCTTTTTCAAGGCCATCGAGATTTCCGTATGAGTGTCGCGTGTTTGGGGGGAGCGTTACACCTTCCTCCATCTTTCCTGTTCCCCCCCCCGTCGCCTCCTCGCGAACTAGTTTCGCGGGGATCCGATGGGGGGCGCGCGCGGCGCCCTTTTTGAGTCTGTTTCAGTTTTCACACATCGACTCCGAAATCTCTACCGCTTTATTTTATACCAGCGGACATCTTGTGGGTTAGACTGGCCACGATAATCCGGTCTTTAACGGAACCTGGGCCACTCAAATTTAGAAGAAGAAGAAGAATCGTAAGAGAAACGTATACGAAAAATTAGGAAAATGCTATAGTATACGTAACGTGTACCGTAGAAGAGGTAAAAGAGGTGTTTATAGGGCTGCGTTCCGTTACACACATATGCGCGCATTCCCCTATAGTATACGTAACGCTCACTATTATAAAATGCGAGCATATGCCTGAAACGGAACGCAACCATACATTTTGGAGATGCTACATATATGTTGTGCAGCGAAATGTTTCAATAAATCCAGTGATGGATATATGTTATTCAGATTTCCTCAAGGAAGATCAATATCGGAAAGCATGGATAGATGCTGTTTTTGGCGAGAATGCAAGATCCATAGATAATCTAAGATTGTGCGAAGTGAGTGTTCATTGTAAGAATACTATGCAGGATCCGAATAAAAATAGTTTAAAAAATGCTTCTCCATTTAATGCTTTCTTCATTTCAGGTCATTAGATATATTGGTGGTAAGTCGCCGGAAAGAAGTAAAAAAAAGTGCCATCCCATCACGTTTTTGCCATTGTCCCTCTGAGAATTTTTGTAAATCGCAAACAAGAAAGCGGAAGAAAGATGAAGTTAATGTGCATAATGTTAAAATAAGAAGAATGCCTGATAGTCATAATTGTCAAGCAGTTGATACATGTGAGCGTTGTTGAATTTCAGTAAAAAACGTAACTTGTTCTGTAACTAACCGTATCATGAAAAATGTTGCAAAATTATCTATTCTTGCTTGCGATTTACAAATATTTTTTGAGGGTGTTGTACCTCTCGGTGCAACAAGATATTAATTTGGGATTCGATCCGCTCAAAGGGTTGGAACCCACGAGGAAAACGAGGAAAGTGGTCAAGGTCGTAGAACAAACACTCACTGCACCACACTTTTATTAAAATAACCCCTTTTTATTTATTATTACACTTTACAATTTCGAGTGGTTATTACCACTGATTACATTTAACCCTTTATTTAATTATTATAATTACCCGATTGAATGATTACACTTTGGTTGCTTATGTTACAATTCGAATAGTTGGTTACAATTGTCGAATTGATTTAATTAAAGAACATATTCGGGTTAAAGTCCTCGCTCGTGACTTAGACCGGTCGGCGACACTCGTTATCGCGGATGTAATATGACTCGGTTCTCGCGACGCGCGTAACGTATCGTTACGTTTAGATGTATGACAAGACTCTCTCGCCGGTCCTTAGACCGCCGAATATATAGGCGTCGCGGAGTCATCGAACTAGCGGCATTCGTGCCGTGTGCAATGCGGACTTCGTCCTCTTGCATTTCGGCAGTTCGTTGTCCTGTCGAAATGCAAGATTTGCTTTTTATTACTAATTGTTCGATGTGCGTGCGGTCATTGCTTGCGTTCGATCAGTGATCGTTGTCCGCACGCGTTATGGAATTTGCAGCCTTGCATTTCCGCAAGTCGTTGCTATGCCGAAATGCAAAGGTTGCTTTGCAGTAATAATCTTGCATTTCCGCCAGCTCGTTGCTAGGCTGAAATGCGAGACTTAATTGTGGTAGCACTCGCGGGCTACAACACCGAGACAATGACAAAAACATGATGGGATCGAACCTTTTTTTACTTCTTTCCGGCGACCTACCACCAATATATCTAATCGCCCAAAGCGAACCTGAAATGAGGAAAGCATTAAATGGAGAAGCACTTTTTAAACTATATTTATTCGGATGCATAGCATTCTTACGATGAACACTCACTTCGCACAATCTCAGATTATCTATGGATCTTGCATTCTCGTCAAAAACAGCATCTATCCATGCTTTCCGATATTGATCTTCCTTGAGGAAATCTGAATAACATATATCCATCACTGGATTTATTGAAACATTTCGCTGCACAACATATATGTAGCATCTCCAAAATGTATAAAATCAAAACTTACAAGAGAATTACATTATTAATGAAATAGGTATCTCTAACTTTCGTATTACTCTCTCTTATTTTTAACTATGAAGCGTTTATTAATTCGAAGCTTATTCGTGATATATGTACATTACCTTTCTCAAAATTTTACGTGATAAACGATTTATTTTTATTACGTTTAATTTTATGTGATAAATTAACTTACTAGTCGGTAAGCAACACAAGCTGACAGCAACACATGTGTCATCTGTCATGTACGCGTATTCAAAGCATAGAGAATGGACTGCGCGATCCGTGTGTTAAAATGGTCAACAAAAATGAGAGAGAGGGACCGTGGAAGACGGCCATCTCCCTCTCATTCTCTCTTCCATTACACCATGGAATGGAAAAAGATAGAGATGGCCGTCTTCCACCACGGACCCTCTCTCTCATTTTCGTCGATACATTTTGATACTACATAGATACGGAATCGCGCAGTCCATTCTCTATGGCTTTGCGCGTATTCTATTAGAATAGGTTATGGTACATGTTCATGGAACGCAGATGTGCGATCCATACCCCAGCCAATCAGAATCACCCATAGTCACGTGAAGAGTTGGCGAGTCTGGGTGATTTTACATGCAGCGCGGAACGCGGTACGCGGTACGCGGTAGGCGGTAAAGTAACCAG
>NW_017275285.1:30968-38283 GCF_001594065.2 Cyphomyrmex costatus | reverse complement strand
TATAATATAATATGATATAATAATAATAATATAAGATAATATAATATAGTTCGCAGGGGGTAGGGGGTCGCCTGGGGGCCTTCGGTCTTTGCCGGGGGCGTCCGGGGGACAACCTACTTTGGGTTTAGCGTACCCACGGACCCGAGCTCTTGCGGATCGTGGCCCTGGTCATGATCGGATCCGTGTCGGGACTTGTCCCGGCATCGGGGGGATCTTTGGCTGGGGGCCCGATCTGCAAGTGGGTCCGTCACCCCAAGGAGGGGGGATAGGAGAACGCGCAGGGCGTGCGGTCCTCTCTCTGGGGAACTTGTCCGTTGGTAGGACTTGTCTCCAATGTGCCGGTGGGAGAAGGCGACTCTGACTTCAAACGCCCGGTGACCAGGCACCGATAGGGGGATAGTGACTCCCTGCCCTGGGGGGGGGGGTGCAGGCAGATCGTGGGCCTTTATCCCTCAATCCGCGGAGCCCGCGCCGCGTCCGCTTGGGCGGGGACGGTCTCTGGGGAGTGATGGGCATAAACTGACGACGAGGGTGCTCCCTCACGCGGGGGTGCCTGCGGCCGGGTGCTCCTGGCCGCAGGAGGCCCCCATGCGGCGGGAAGGGGTCCTCCAGGGTGAGTACCATTGCACTGGGTACCGGCGCCGGGGATAGTTTCACGGGGTTCCCCATTGCACTTGGCGTCGGTTCTCCCTAGGGAAAACCCATTGCACGGAGGACGAAGTGCCGGTTGGGTCGCTGCCTATTGGCGCCGGCCCTTCGCGGCGGATGCGGGGGACTCTTCTCCCGCGGGCTCGCAGGGAGGGGGGGCGGAGGGTCCGCTCGGAGCTTTCCGAGGATGGGCCCCCCTTTGCCGACCCGTGGCTTGGAGCCTCTTGAGTTCCCCTTGGGGGCCCTGGGAGGCTTCGGTGATGTGGACGCGGGACCGCGGGGAGTCCGGACTTTTCCGGTCTCCCCGGAGGGACCGTGGGGGCGAGCGGCGGGGCCGCGCGGGGCTTTCCGTGTCGGTCCCGTTGCTCGCTCGGGGGGTGTTTGACGCGGTCTTGCCGGGGACGGCCGGTTGGCCGGCCACTTCCCGGTGGGACCGTGGGGGCGAGCGGAGGGGCCGCGCGGATCTTTCCGTGTCTGTCACCTCGCTCGCTCGTGGGAGTTTGGCGACGCGGTACCGGGGAGACTTCGGTATGCCGGGTCTCTTTCGGTGCCGTGGGGGGAGTGCGGGGGCCGCTCGGATTTTTCCGTGTCGGCCCCCCCCACTCGCCCGTGGGGGGCTGCGGGGCCGCTTGGCGGCGGTCCCGCGGTCCCAGCTCTCGGTGTCGTTGAAACTTGGTTCTTGGCGGCATCGGGGGCGGATGTTAGTTTACCCCCCGTCCACCGACGGTGTTTTTAAAAGGTGGGCGGGGGAGGGCGATTGCCTCCCGTCGGGACATCAGCCCCCCGCGGGAGGCGTGCTGGTCGCCATGGCGGGGAGGGCGTGGGGAAGGCACCGACCCCTCGCCCGAACTGTCCATGGGGCCCCCCGGGTGGCGCCACCCGCGACGGTGCCCCCCTGGTCGGAGGGGGGACCCCTGAAAACGGCGGGCTTTGCGGCCCGTCGTGAGTAAGGGGCTGGAGCCCAGTGGCCCGGTTGAGTGTCTCCCGAGCTCCGAGGCATAGACAGTCCCCCGGGAGAACTCGGGGACCCGCATAGGTTATGTCTCTGTGCGAGGAGGGTATACCCTGACTGTCGAGCCGTCGCGTGTAGTGGGATCAAAAAATGATTTCCTTTTCAAAAAATGGTATGAATGAGAGTGGGTATGTGAGTGTGCGTGACCTTTCTCTTACGAGGAAGGAGAAGAAGGAGCTCCGTGACCGTCGTCTCCGCCCTGGGGATGTTCTCCCTGAGGTGGTGGTGAGGACGGTCACGTCGAAGGGAGTGGAATTGTACAACCCCGTGGGCTCGCTGCGTTTGGAGCGAGTGGCGAACAGTTCGCCGGTCTCTCTGAGCGCTCGGGGGCTGGGTTGTACTGAAAATGGGGGGGGAGGGGTCGTACGTCGTCTCCCTCTCTTCTGCGTCCTCTGACGAGAGGGGAACGTCCTCCGAGCTTTCCTCCGCTGGAGGAGGAATTCTGGAGGCTGGTGATTGTGCGAGGTCGGGAGCCAGTGTGCTCCGCACGTACAATTACGCGGGCGTGGTCAAGCACGGGGCGTGTGGGGTCAAGGTAGAACGTGACCCCCCCTCCCTGTGTTGAGGCTCCTTGGAGGAGCGAGGGGTTCGTGGGACAGCGTGTCCTCCGACTCCTCTGAAGGGGGGAAGAGTAAGACCTACAGGCCGAGACCCATGTACTCCAAAGGTCGATCTCAGGGGTCTGGGTCTGTCCAAGGCTCTCTTGTTTCGGCGTGTGCCGACAAGAGGGTGGACAAAAGGTCGAGGGAGAAGTGCTCGGCTTCCTCCGAGGAAGAGGTAAAGCGCCCTCCGAAGAGGAATGCATCTGCAAAGGCGCAGGAGATCATCTCCTCGAGGGACGAGGAGATGCAGGAGGAGGAGTGTGCGTCGACGGCCTCCGCTCCGGTGAAGGTGTCCGCCCCGGTGGCTGGCACTTCTGGTACGAAGCGGAGGCCTGGCAGGCCGGTTGTCGTGCCGAGGCATGAGGGCCAATTTACTGCCGATAAAAGGGCCCAACGACAGCGGGAAAAGGAGGCGGAGAAGTTGAGGAGGGATGGCCAATATGTGGCCAATCCTTCTCGACTCCTTGCTGGAGCGAGGAACCAGCGCCGCCTGGATGACGCCGAAGATCTGGCTCTGCGATACGCGCTGGAGCCTGACGGTGCGGTGCTGTCGATCGGTTTTGGATCTCTCGATACCATAGCTAAGGGTATTGAGAGATCCAGGAATATCAAGGGCGACATCGTGGAAGCCCTGTGGCGTGGTCTCACGGATCTGACGGCATCTATGAATGTCATCGCGGAGCGGTTGGAAAGGAGGGATGGCGACCCGTCCCGTCCTGACAAAAAGTCCCTGGAGTTCCGTGCTCTTCGTAGGAAGACCATGGAACTCAAGAAGGAGAACAGGGACTTGAGGGACGAAGTCGCCAATTTGAAGAAAAAGATGGAGGAGATGGAGGAGCGAGAGATGCGTCGGGCGGCCGATTGGGGGGTTCGGCGCTCCTCCTCTCCTGCTGGCGGTGTGGGGGGTGGGGGCGCAGAGGCTCCTCTTTCCCAAAGGACGAAGATCGGTGAGGCTGCGGGTGGGGGTGCTAGGGAGGGGTCCCCTGTCCCTCTCCCGTGGGACGATGCTACCTCGGCGGGAGTATCTGAGATGGAGATGGATTTGCCTCATGTTTGGAGGCCTCCTCTCCACAATAGGTCCATAAGATTGGACGGGCCCTCCAGGTTGAGGATCGAGAGGGCGGACAATGCGGAGTGGCCGGTTGAGCCCTCTCTCTCGTCCTGGTCAGCCAGGGACGGAACGAGAGAGCGCGGCTCTCTCGCAGTGAGGAGCCGCGGGAGAGCCCTCCCAAGAAGAGGAAAGGTGGGAGGGTGGAGAGCCCTCCCAAGAGGAAGGAAAGTGGGAGGGTGGAGAGTCCTCCCAAGAGAAAGAGTAAGAGGAGGGTCCTCAGCTGTGGCCGGGAATCAACCGCGACGGAGGATGATGTCCTGGCCAGAGTGGTGGGCCATTTAGTGGAAGATAGGCTCTCCCGTCTGGGGCTGGCACCCGCGGGGGGTGGCGGGGGTTCCTCCCGCACACTCGCCCAGCGAGAGGCGCGTAGTCGCCGGAGGAGAGAGAAGAGGAGGCGACAGAGGGGAGACGGTGTCTCCGAGCCCCTTGCCTCCGCCGTTGATCGGGTGGGTGTCGGCGTCGGTCCGTCGATCGAGCGGGGCGTCGGCTTCCGGGGCGCGGTCTCGTCCTGGGGCAGACCGTGCCGCGGCATCGGCGTCCTCCAGGGGAGAGAATACCCCATGGACGGAAGTTAAGTCCAGGGGGGCTCGGAGTAATGCAGCAAAGAAGGCTGTCTCCTCCGGGCAACAGAGTAAGGGAGGAAATATCGAGACAGAGAGTCACGGTGAGAAGGCCGCGGACCGCTGCGGTGACGTTGACGGCTCCGCAGGGGGGATACGCCGAGGCCATGAAAATGGCCAAGGACGCGATCCCCCTAGCGGAGCTTGGCATCGGGGACCTCCGGGTCCGGAGAGCCATTACCGGCCTGGAGGTTCGCGGTGCCGAGGGGGCCGAAAAAGCCGTCAGGCTCGCGAGTGAGATGTCCAGGGTCTTCGCTGGGCGCGACGACATTAAGGTCGCGCGTCTGGTGAGGACGGCAGAGCTGAGAGTCACCGGCCTGGATGACTCGGTGACTGCCGGGGAACTGGCGGTCGCCGTGGCTGCGGCCGGTGGCTGCTCGGCGTCCGATGTGCGAGTGGGAGACATAAGGATGTCTCCTTCCGGCACCGGGGCGGCGTGGGTGCGCTGACCCGCGGAGGCGGTGCGTCCTCTCGCAGAAAGAAGTGAAACAACCTAATTTCCGCGCGGATCAGCTCATCGTAATTTTCGCTAGTCGCGAAAAAGGTTCGCACGGGAAGAGAGAATGCAGAATCAAATTTAGACTAGACACAGTATTTTACAAAAGACAGAAAGAAGCGTTTATTGTGTGTAGTGTGTGTATTTACAAATGAGTGTGTGTACGTGTTCGTAAGTGACAAGCAGGTGTGTATTCGTGTGCCGGTGTATATGTGTATGTTGTGTATATTGTCGAGACGGCAAGCAGACGAGACGGATACAAGACGTGTATAGAAAAACTACGAGGCGCGGACAAAGAAACTAAGATATTACGGACGGCACGAACAGAAAAACTATACGTGTGAATTACGGCGCGAGTACGGCGGAAAACGCGGGGGAATCTCCGAATCCCAAGACGGACGCGAGGCGCGGTCGGCGGTATAACAATATGAATACGCGTACGCGAAGTATACGCCAGCGGCGGATGACAGTCGCGGCGCGGATAACGCGGTGGGCGTTCCCTCTATGCAATGAGGGACGCTTCGCAAAAATGTAGAATGCACAGGAACCTTACGACCGACTGCCAAGAACGCTTGGCGGAGGCGAAGAACACTTCACCCCCCTTTCTCGCCGGTGCGCAAAGCCTAGGATACTGGCGTACGACTGTCAAGAATGCTTGACGGAGGCAAAGAACGCTTTACCCCCTTTTCGCGTCGTACGGCCAGCGGATCAGGAGTTTTGGTGATCGACTGTCAAGAACGCTTGACGGAGACCAAGAACACTTGACCCCCTTTTCGCGTCGGATCACCGGAGCTAGGATCGGAGCAGGATTTGTACTGGAGCGGCGGTTCGGATAGAAGAGAGCTCCCGGAGCAATAATTACGCGTTATATACTAATTATTGCTCCCGCTCGTTTAATTACGGTCTTTTCCGTTATCGCTTGGCGGTTGGCAATTCCTGCGGAGGGGATTGTCGATCGGCGATGTTCGGTCGCGTTCGGTCGGAGCGGCGGATAGCGCGAAGCGCAGATCGTTCGGCGATCTTCGGACGCGTTCGGTCGGAGCGGCGATAGCTACTGTCGACGGCGGTAATTCTAATATCGCGAAATATGAAATATTCTGGCGGCTGGTATCGTCGGAACGATGCATTGCGGAGTGCATCGTTACAGAGGGAGGATAAGAGTGGGTTGGGTGAGCGCGAGGGTGCAGTTTCTTCCCGTGCGCCCGCTCCAGTGTTTCAAATGCATGGAGCTGGGCCACGTGAGGGTGAGCTGCACCAGCGCCGTGGTCAGATCCGGCGCCTGTTACACGAGCGGGGCTACTGGACATTTCGCTAGTTCGTGCGTGGAGCCCCTGAGATGTCCGGCCTGCGCCGAGTCGGGCTTGTTTGCGGCGCACAGGATCGACTCGATGCCCTCCTGCAAAGCCGCGGGTAAGGCGGCGAGAAAGAAGAAGGGTGGAAGTGGGGTACTGGATTGGCTACTGTGCGGCCTTCTGTCCCCCCCTGCCCCCGGTGTGGTGGGATCGAGTGCTGCGAGCGGGGGGATGGCCGTAGAGTCCGTCGCCCCCGTCCGCGGCCCCTGTAGTTGTGGCGCCCTTGGTGGCCTCCGGCGTTACGGAGGCCATGGAGGTCGTCGCGGAGATGCCCGCCGCGGAGGAGGTGACCCTCATTAACCTGTAATGGCGAACGGGGTCCCTCTTCTGCAGGCGAATCTGGGCCACTCCTCCGCGGGCCAGGTGATGTATCGCCAGTGTCTCGCGGAGGGTGGCGCGGGACTGGGGATCGTCGCTGACCCGTACCACGTCCCGGCCGATCATCCGCATTGAGCGGCCGATCGGGGTGGGTTGGCGGCGATCATCTGGAACCGCGGCGGTGGATCCCCGCCCATGTCTCTGTTGGAGGCTGGGTGGGGGTTCGTCGCGGTGGAGTGGGGTGACGTCCAAGTGATGAGCTGCTACCTCGTGCCTGGCCTGCATCGGGCCGAGTTCGAGGTGGCGCTCGGGCGCATGGGGGACTGCCTGCGCAGATTCCCCCGGCGCCCGTGGATCGTCGGGGGGGACTTCAACGCGCACTCGTGCGCGTGGGGTTCCCCCCGAACGAATGTGAAGGGTGAGGAGGTGGAGGAGTGGGCGAACAGCCTGGACCTCTGCCTCCTCAATGTTGGATGTCACCCCACTTTCAGGGGTGGCAGAGGGGAGTCCATTGTCGATCTGACGTGGGCCTCCCCTGCCATTCGGAACAGAGTAAGGGGATGGAGAGTACGGCCCGGCAGTCTCGGCGAGCAGGCGGACCATTGTCTGATCGAGATGACTGTCGGCGTCTCTCCGTCCCCGGTGCCTCCTCTCCCTTCCGCGTGAGAGCGGGAGCGGGAGGGGGGGAGGATGAGCGCCCCCGCTGGAAGATCAGGGCGCTCGACGGCGACAAGCTGTCGGCCGCGCTCGAGGCCCTGGTGTGAGCCGACGGCGCGGCGGGGCTGACGCCTGGTCCCAGCGGGGGTGCGGTAGCTGCCGATGGGGGGGGAGCCTGCGGTTGCGGGCTCCCTCCCTCCGGGTGCGGAGGAGGGTGCGGAGTGGCTGGGTCGGGCGATGCGGCAGGCGTGCGACGCCGCTATGCCGCGAAGTCGTCCGACCGTTCGCCGCTCCGCGTACTGGTGGAGCGAGGAGCTCGCGGAGCTCCGACGCTCCACCGTGGTGGCGCGGCGTGGTCTTCTTTGTGGGTTGCGAAGGAGGGACGCCGAGGAGAGGCTGGCGGTCCTGAGGGACGCCCTGCGCGATGCCAGGGCGGCCCTCAGGATCGCCATCAGGAAGGCGAAGGCTCGGGCGTGGTCGGAGATGGTCGCAGCCCTGG
>NW_017275285.1:19033-30673 GCF_001594065.2 Cyphomyrmex costatus | reverse complement strand
AGAAGAGTCGTCGGTTTCCGCGCTTCATTTATTAGATGTCAAATGAACATTGCTGTGGGAAATTCTCTAAGAGTTTTACGATTTGGCACAATGGCCATGGCGCCAATTATTTTTTTTAAGCTAGTTTTCTTAGAGTTCCCAGATGATACCTTAGAGTGTTCGATATCTAATGGCCGCTTAGAAATATGTGGTTTCGCAATTTTTATCGCCGTCAGCCCTTTGTACGCAAGTTGTTTTCCTCGTTTTATTTTTCTTTTGAGTGGAATTTACGAGTTTCCCAGCGCGTGGTGTTTACTTAGGCCTCGATTATCAGATATCCGCGCTCGGGCCCTTCTCGTAAATTTCACTCTGGTCATGACGCTGATCAAGATCCTTTGAAAGAAAAGAATCGTGGAGTCTACAGGACGTAACATGTCTTTATTATGATATTACTATAAAAAATAATATATTTTAAACTATTTATCTATTAAACCTTATTACTCGTACAAAAAAATGATATATACATTACAAGGAATTAAACATTTCATGTGACTCTTTTATTAAATAGGCCTAATTTATTTCTTGATATAATTAAATACTTTGATATATATTTTCTTCTTGCATTTAAATTTATGCGTTTAATGTAATAAATGAACTTAAAAAACAATTTTAAGAAAATTTCAAAATTTGAATAATAAAAAAAATAATGTACATTTATGCTGTAAAATTTTTCATTGAAATGCAAGAAGACATTTAATAATTAATGTTTTCTTAATAGTTAAAAAAAGGTTTTAATAGATATAAATAGTTTAAAATTTATTATTTTTTACAGTAATATCATAATAATAAAATAAAAATGATAATAAAAAAAAAGACATACTCCAGGGATCGAACTTTAATTTTTTTTGACCAATCGGGGCTCTATGGAGTAAAATGCCGAAACACGTGTAAATTTTTTTGTCTCAAAGTATCACCTCAATTTTTTTCAAACAAATCCGTGATATACTTTCTTGAGCGTCCCCTTGTAAGTGAACGCGATTTACAACAGATACAGTACGTTTTCAACAGATTACTTATAGAGAATTAATAATATCAAAATTGGCGCGGGTGTCCGATATAGTACAATTAATCCCGAGTATTTTAAAAAAGAAAAACATTAAAATCGGTTAAGAACTCAGCCGTCGAATAATTTCCTGCACAAGAAACCTGCGCTTGACGATCGTGCGCCGGTCCGCCGGAGGGCTAGCCGGGTACGGAGGCCGGCGTCACGCAGGAGGAGTTGTGCATGGTGGCACGTAGACTCCGGGGCCGCGCGAAAGCGCCGGGACCCGATGGGGTCCCCGGCCGCGTCTGGGCCGTCGCGTTGGAGGCGCTGGGGTGGAGGCTGTGTAAGTACTTCAGCCTCTGCTTCAGCGAGGGCCGATTCCCAACGGCATGGAAGGTGGCCCACATGGTCCTCCTTCGGAAGGAGGGCCGTCCCGTGGAGAGTCCATCGGCCTATCGGCCGATATGCTTGTTGAACGACGTGGCCAAGCTGTTTGAGAGAATAATAGCGTGCCACGCCGTTCGACACCTGTCGCGGACTGGCCCGGACTTGTCGCCGGGCAAGTACGGCTTCCGGGAGGGGCGTTCGATCGATGATGCGTCGCGTCAGGTCCGCTGCCTCGTGGAGGCCGTGGTAATCGAGGGGGGTGTGGCTTTGGCGGTGTCCCTGGACATTGTCAACGCCTTTAACACCCTCCCGTGGGGTGTGGTGGTGCGGGCGCTCGAAGAGCATCGTGCCGCCGTACCTCACTGCAATGATCGCGGATTACTTCCGCGATAGGGCGCCGGAGTTCACTGTTAAGGGTGGACTCCGGTGCAGCAGAGCGGTGTCGTGCGGTGTTCCGCAGGGGTCGGTCCTGGGACCACTCCTGTGGAACGTAGGGTACGACGCCGTACTCCGCGGGGCGTTGCCCCTCGGCTGCCACCTGGTGTGCTACGCCGATGACATACTGGTGGTGACCGGGGGCGACAGTTGGGAGTTGGCCCGGAGGAGGGCCGACCTGACGGTGGCCGGGGTGATTCGGGCAATTCATGGACTGGGGTTGGAGGTGGCGCCCCAGAAAACAGAGGCTATCTTTTTTCACGATGGCTCTCTGGGGGTGCCTCCTCCGACGCGTATCACCGTGGGAGACACGGCCGTCGGGGTTGGGACCGAGATGAAGTATCTCGGTCTCGTCCTCGACGGCCGTTGGGGCTTTGTCGAGCATTTTGCTCGACTTGGCCCCAAGTTGGGGAGACAAACGGACGCGCTGGTTGGGATTATGCCCAACCTGAACGGCCCGAACAGCTCGTTGCGGAAGCTGTACGCGTACGCCGTCCTCGCAGGGCTCCTCTATGGGGCCCCCCTGTGGGCGGACGTAGCGGCGCACAGCCGCCGCATCATTGGGATGATGCACAGGGTGCAGCGGCGGCTGTGCGTCCGCGTCGTCCGCGGGTACAGGACGGTGTTGTTCGCGGCCGCCACACTATTGGCGGGGCTTCCGCCGGCTGAGCTTCTCGCCGCGGGCAGGGCAGAGGTGCATCGCGGCAGGTCTGCAGCTCGGCACGAGGGGAGGCTGCTGCCTCCTCGCCTGGCCGCGGCGGAGAGGAATATCGTGCGGGACGGTATCTTCGAGGAGTGGAAGACGAGTCTCCTCCAGGATCCCGTCCTTAGCACGAAGAGGGTCGTTCAGTCGGTCGGCCCGCTCGCACAAGAGTGGGCTGACCGTCGGTACGGACGTTTGTCCTTTAGGATGACGCAGGTGCTCACCGGACGTGTCCGGACGGGCGCTTCGGTGAGTACCTGTGTCGAATTGGGAAGGTGCCCGAGCCCCGGTGTCACCACTGCAGGTCGGCAGAGGACACCGCGCAGCACACTCTGCAGTTTTGTCCTGCGTGGGCGGAGCAGCGCGGTGTCCTCGTAGGAAAGGTGGGGGAGGACTTGGCGCTCCCTAGCGTGGTGCGTGTCATGCTGGGGAGCGCCGAGTGTTGGGACGCGGTCTCCTCCTTCTGCGGGCAGGTGATGCTCGCGAAGGAGGGGGCCGAGCGCGTCCGCGAAGGGATCATCCCTCGTCCCCGTGCGGGGGATGGGGATGCTCCCGCGGGGGGCGCTGATCCTGGTGGTGGTCGGGGTCGGCGCCCTCGGAGAGGGAGAGGGAGGACCGGGGGTCGCGCGGCCGGCAGAGGTAAGGACCGGCCGCGGGGGATGCGTAGTACGCGTTCCCTGCCGGCCGCGCGACCCCTCGGACGAGGAAGCGAGGGAGTCGGGAGCGGGGCGGGAACCCTGCTCTCGATTAATACTCCCTCTCTTTCGGAGGTAGTCGAGCGAGGGATTGGTGTTTCCCCTCGCTCGGCCAGAGAGGTTAGGTCTTCCTCCGACAGGACGAAAGAAGGCCTATAGGTAGTGGCGGCGGCGAGAAGCCGTCGGGCCAGGGGGCGTCCTGGAAGAATGCTTCACGCGTGCCCAGGGCGTCCCCATGAATGGCCTGAGGAAGGACACTGGCAGGAGTTTTAGTGGGTATTCCCGGCGCTCGCGCGTCGGGCGAGTCCCACACTGCCCGGCTGGGTTTCTCGGCCTGGTCGGGCGCGCGTAAATGCATTTCTCCTGCCTTACAAAAAAAAAAGTAATATAATATAATATAATATAATAATAATATTTCGCAGGGCCGGGGACCTCCTGGGGCCATTCCTGACGTCCTCTGGGCGTTAGGAGGCTCCGGGAGCTCTCCTCGGTTGGGTATGACGAACCCACGAATCCGATGTCACCGCAATTCGTGTTCTGTACCCCGCTGGGGGTCGCCCGCCTCGCCGGCCGTACGGTGGCACCCTTGGGTGTTGACGTTCGGTGGGCGGGGCGGGCGGCCCTCTATGGGAACACGAATCGGGGGCCCGGGAGGACTCGCCTTTAGGTGAGGAATCTCGGGCTGCGAGCCGGACCTCTATAAAAGTCCCCCTGCACGTCGGCTATGGTGCGCGACCGGCGGGCAGTACGAGGTGGGGGTGATCACCTCAATAGCGGTTCAGAAGGAAAACTGTAAACCCGGCCTGGGGGCTTGTAAAATACCCAACGGACGGGCTTCATAATGGAAAATGATATTGATACGACGTTTACCGCCGCAGAGGGCTCGGATCCCTCAGCGGCCGGCGTGGGGGGGGGGCGCACTTCAGGGCCCCCTCATGTCGTCACCCTGCGGCTGGAGGACCCCCTCCCCGGTGTGCCCCGCAGGCACCGGGGGTTTCAGGGATGCGTCTGCGATGACATGGCTGCCGGAGCTTTCTGCTCCGTTTCTGGTGCTCCGTTTGAGGGGTGGAGGCGACGAGCCTCCCTCTTGTTCGGAGTTCGGCGGAGAGAGCGATCTGGCGTGGTGTACGAAACGGTGAAATCTTAGGGCGCCTGGTCCTGCGACCTTGGCGGTCTTGAGGAAAAACCGAGTTCCTGATCCGTCGTGGACCTTGGTTTGGAGAGAGATGCGTCATCCTGGCATCATCACCGATGTCTACGATGATCTTATCGGCAGCAAGAGGGACGAGTTTCTGGTTGAGGGTGAGCTCGAGGGATTTCCCTTTTGCGAGCCCCACGCTAGTTACCGTTTTTCCGATGGTGCATTTGTTCCCTTCTATGCGAAGGATGCAGAGGATCCGATCGCCTTGCGTAGGCTGATGGACTCCGGGGTCTCGAAGTTTGGCTCCGTTTTGGTGATGTCGGGTTTCGACTTCGACACTATTCGGGACACTGTTCTTCCTTCTCAGGAGGTGAGAGTGGAGGAAGCGCCCACTACGTCCCCTTTGCGGATGACGGGTGGAGTGGACTCGAATGGCGAGGTGGCTGCTTAGGCCCATCGGGATGCTAATCCCGAGGTGGACTTCGATGCGTCCCAGGCGTTGGTCGGCGGGACGGGGCTTGTCGGCTCGCCCATAGTATTGACTTCTTCCTCCGATGGGGAGGAGGGCGATGCGGACATGGAGATCGAGGCTGCTGCGGTGACGTCCCCTCGGACACCTCTGTCGGAGCCCGTGGCGGGTCCCTCCAATGCGCCGCCTCCCCGTTCCCCTGGGGGGGGATCTGGTGTGCCTTCTCTCCGTTCTTTCGGGAGAAAGTCGGATTTGTCCCTTCAGGTCCCCGTCCATCGATTCGGACGCCTCTATCACCACTCGCGTCAGGGGTTTGCCTATGGAATCCTTCAGGGCAAGGCGCGTTCTTCGGAGGATAGCGTCGAGTGACGAGGGTGGCGACGATGGTGCTGTGCCCTTGCGAAGGGTGCACATTCCCACCACGTTCTTTACCCCGGGTCAAAGGAAGGAAGTGGATCTCAAGACCGCTGAAATGGGTAGGGCGTCGACCCTCGAGGTCGCCAGTATGGCGGATAACCTCTTGGGGGGACGCAGAGTCCGCGCGTGCTCGTGCTGGGGGACTTCAAGGGTCGATCAGCGGTCGCTTGAAGATGGCCATCCATCTGGCCAGAGAGGCGACGCTGTTGCTTGCCAACAGGGCAATGGGGACCAACGAGTCCATTGCTTTCGACGTGGATAGGGCTGCCGCTCTCCTGGAAAAAAACAGGAGATTGAACGACAAGATGCGTCTTATGAGATCCGATCTTGAGTTGTCCCGGAGTGTCATCCGGAGATTCGAGAGGGGGAGAGAGATGGACGTGCCGATGGCCAGCGTGGATACGGCTGCCGCCGTGGCTCGGTTGGGAGTGGACGAGTGTGCGGATGCGCCGATGGAGGCGTCGGTTCCGTCCGCCTCGAACGTGGGGCGGGTTCCGTCGGTCTTTTTTTTTTTGTCTCCGCGGGTGATCCCCATGTTCTGGGCGCTCTCGCGGAGATAAACGCGACCCTCGATGGTCTCGACCGCCGGTTGGCCCGGCTGGAGGTGGTCCGGCCGGCTGCGGGGGCTGGGGGTTCTGTCCCCCAGTCTTCCGAGGCCGGTGGGGCTGCCTCTTGCAAGGGGCCGAATCGGGCGGCGCGAAGACGGGCGGCCAGAGAGCGGCGGCTCCTATCGTCGTCCTCTCGGGCTCCGGTTTCCTCTCCCGCGGTTTCGGCTCCGTCCGGCGGCGGGGGTGGTCCTGGTAGTGGTTCTGCGACTCGGGGGGCTCGTCCCGAGGGATCGTGGGGTGGTCGTGCGGCTGCGGGGGCTTTGGCCTCTGCTGCTGGGGCCACGGACCTGACTGTACTGGGGCGGACTCCGGGTGTCTCGTCTTCCGTGACGGACAGGGTGACGGATGGCGACGGGTTCACCGAGGTCGTCCGCAGGAAAGGGAGGAAGAAGAAGGTGAAGGAGAAGGTTGTGTCTGGCGGGGGGAGGTCTGGTGCCCCCTCCGTGGGGACCCCTCTAGAGGGCCGGTCTTTTGCGGACATGGCGGCGCAGGCGGCTCGTCGTGTGGTTGCGTCGGGGCAGTCTCGGGGGATCCAGGCTGGAGGTGTCTCGGGCCCGTCCTCTTTGGGTGGTCCTGTTTCCGTGGGAGCGGGAAGTGCGAGGAAGCCGGTGGGGAGGAGTGCTCCGCGCAGGATTCGCTCGCGCTCCGCTGCGGTGTTGGTTGTGGTGTCCGGTGAAGAACTGGGTTACGCGGACGTGATGAAGCGGGCCAGGGCCCAGATCGACCTGGGGACCCTTGGCATTAGCGACATCCGTCCTAAGCGAGCGGTTAGTGGCGGACTGCTGCTTGAGATCCCGGGGCAGGGCCGGGACTTGGCGGCGGACAGGCTACTGGATAGGTTGGAGGAAACATTCAGAGGCGAGGACCGGGTGAGATTCTCGAGACCTTGTAAGTCTCTGGAGCTTCGACTGTCAGGTTTCGATGACTCGATCACGCAGGCGGAGGTACGTACTGCTGTAGTTCTCGAGGGGCTCTGCTCATCGGAGCTGGTACAGATAGGAAGGGTCTCCTTTTCGAGACGGGGGATGGGCTCAATCTGGGTCAAGTGCCCCGTCGACGTGGGCAGAGCGCTGGCCAAGGCCGGTCGCATCAAGTTAGGGTGGACCATGGCGAGGATAGAGGTGCTGGAGAGTCCCCTTCTCCGGTGCTTCCGCTGTCTCGCACGCGGTCATGTGCAGCAGACCTGTCCGTCCGCTACGGACAGGAGCCTCTGCTGCTTCAACTGCGGGGAGCCAGACAATCGGCGTGAGAGGTGCGAGAAGAGGCCTCGGTGTCCGTTGTGTGTGGTGCGGGGCCTTCCTCATTCACATAGACCAGGGTCTATGGAGTGTAGGGTGATTCCCCCTGCTCCCACGAGTAGTAACAGGAGGGTGAATCGCGCTGGGAGTGGTCCTAGCGGCGTGTTGGAGGAGAGCGATGGGGACCGGGACACCGTGAGGATGTCCCAGGTTCCTTTATCCTCGGAATCGTCACCGGAGGGGCCGGTGACGAAGAGGTCCAAGTCGGGGACCAAGTCTGTCCGGGATTCCCCGGCGCTTCAGCTGAGGGTTATCCTGGAGGACGTCGTCGGTGCTCAGAGCGTCCCTCTGCCGAAGAGGGTGCCCAGGCAGCGTCCCCCTCTATTGGAGGTCCCCTCTCGAGATGAGGGGGTCCCGGCGGAGGCCCCGTCTCTGTCGATGGAGGTCGACTCGGTCGGCTGCCCGTCGGAGAAACGTGGGCCTCGGGTCGTCCCCACCAAGGGGGACAACGGTGGGCCCAGGGATGAGGTCGGGGGCTAACCTCCTTCGTCGTGCGCTCAAGGGACGGGGTGCGGCTTAGCCGGACCTAGGCAGTGGAGAGGTCGGGATGTTCTGTAGACTAGTGACCCGATCTCTCCTTTATGCCGGGAATGATGGCGGAGGGGTTTTAGTTGGTAGGCGCCGTGTCGGTTAGGTTTCGCCTGCCGGCCGGAGAATCCAACATTATCCGGGGGTGGTTCCCCCGAGTGTCTTTGGAAGATTTCCCCTTCGATACCAAAAAAAAAATATATATATATATAATAATAATATAATGATATAACATAATAATATAATAATAATATAATATAATAATAATATAATATAATAATAATATAATAATAATAATAATAATAATAATAATAATACGATAATAATAATAATAAAATAATGAAGTCCGTAATTTCTGAAAAATAAACAAAAGACATACATTAATACGCGGTATAGATGGTTTATCAAATATTAGTATGAATATCAAATTAAATGTACTTACAATTCCAATTCTCCGGCTCAGGGTCCACCTCATGTTCGACCTACCCGAATAGCTCGGGGAGGGAGGTGTATATTATGCTCCCACATATTAAGCCGCTCGTCCTCCCTGTAGCACCGACGCAACATTCTGATGTAGCGGCGGCGCTGATAGCTGAGATATCGACGTACTTTCACTGCTTCTCCCCAGAGAATGGAATCGTACCGATACGACTCGCTGACCGAAAGAAGAGCAAACACGTAAACCTCTTGTACGTGGAGGATAACATCGAGGGACATTTCGCGCTGATTAAAGACCTGTCACGCCTTATGAGATCGCAAGTCACCAGATCCAAGAATAAGAAATACTTCTGCGATAGGTATGTATAATAATAATAATAATAATAATAATAATAATAATAATAATAATAATAATAATAACAATAATAATAATAACAGTAATACTAACAATTTTTTTTTTCCAGATGCTTGCACTACTTTAGCTCGAGTGCCAAATTGGAGACCCACAGCGTCGACTGCGGAAAACTCAACGATTGTGCGATAAAGCTACCGAGCGAGGACGACAAGTAGCTCGAGTTCAAGAACCATTACAGGAAGGAGCGCGTCCCGTTCGTAGTCTACGCCGATTTGGAGTGTGCATTGGAGAAGATGGATAAGGATCCGACATCATCCACGTACACATACCAACATCACAACGTCTTCAGTATCGGGTATTACGTTCATTGCTTCTATGATAGCTCACTGTCAGGCTATCGATTTCACCGCGATAATAATTGTATATCATGGTTCGCGGACGAATTGAAAAATTTAGCACATAGTATATAGTCAATAATTTCGGCTAACGTCCCTATGGCAGATTTCACGCGAGATGATTGGCGAAAATTTAATAGCGCCACGCACAGTCATGTATGCGAGAAAACGTTCGCGAAAAATGATATCCGGGCACGCGATCACTGCCATCTCACCGGGCGATACAGAGGTCCAGCGCATTCAAATTGTAATTTAAATTATAAGGATTCGCGTTGCATACCCGTAGTCTTTCACAATTTAACCGGTTACGACGCTCATTTCATTATCAAAGAAATTGCAACCGCGTACAACGGAAATATAGATTTATTACCAATAACTAAAGAAAAATATGTTTCATTCACTAAACACGTTGATGATACTATAGATGATAAAAAAAATTGCATACAATTACGTTTCATAGATTTATACAGATTTCTCGATTCTAGTTTAGACAAATTAGCATCTTTTCTTAGCAAAGATAAACTGCGACGCGAATTTTCTTATTTATCGGAAGAAAATTTTAATCTTTTAACTCGAAAAGGTGTCTTTCCGTACGAGTACATTGATTGCAGTAAAAAATTGAATGAATCGTGCTTGCCACCTCGCGAGTCGTTCTATAGTTTATTGACAAACGACACGGTATTCGAGAGCGATTACGCGCATGCTGTCAACGTGTGGCAGCGGTTCTCCATCCAAACGCTCGGTGAATATAGCGACCTATATCTAAAAACAGATGTATCGTTGTTGGCCGACGTCTTTGAAAATTTTCGCGACAGTTGCGTAACGAGTTACGGGCTCGACCCCGCGTACTATTACACCTTGCCTGGCTTCACATGGGATGCCATGTTGAAGCATACAGGTGTAAAATTTGAATTGCTTACAGACATTGACATGGTCATGTTTGTCGAGCGCGGTATACGCGGTGGTCTGAGACAGTGCTCAAACAGGTACGCGCGAGCCAACAACAAATACATGCCGTCGTACGACCCATCAAAACAGTCATCATATTTAATGTATTACAATATCAACAACCTCTATGGCTGGGTTGTCAACCATTGCCATACGCTGATTTTCGATGGGTCGACGACGTGCAAAATTTCGACTTTTCGACCATCGCGCTATATTCACCTACAGGCTATATTCTCGAGGTTGACATTGAGTACCCGCAACATTTCCACGACGCACACACTGACCTACCGTTCTGTCCAACGCGAGAGAAACCGCCCGGCAAGCGCGATGAGAAGCTCATCGCGACGTTATGCGATAAGCAGCGTTACGTGATTCATTATCGCAACCTGCAGCAGTGTACTCATCACGGCCTCCGTATCGCAAAGATTCACCGTATATTGCAATTAACGCAATCTCCATGGCTTCGCGACTATATAGAACAAAACACAAAATTTAGAACATTGGTAAAGAATGATTTTGAGAAAAACTTATACAAACTTATGAATAACGCGGTATTTGGCAAAATCATGGAGACTGTGCGTGATCGCGTCGATGTAAAATTGTTAACAAAATGGGAAGGCAGATAAGGTGCTGAAGCAATGATAAATGCAAAATTATGTATACCGATACTGATAGCCTCATATACCATGTAGAGTGTGACGACGTATATGAAATTATAAAACGCGATATCGATAGATTTGACACGAGCGATTACTCTCTCGACAATCCATATCGTATTCCACTCGCGAATAAAAAGTTCCACGTCTTATGAAAGACGAGAACAACGGTGCCATCATGACTGAATTCGTCTGGCTTAAAGCGAAAATGTACGCTTTACGTGTGCAAGGAAGGGATACGAAAAAGGTAAAGGGTGTCAAAAGTAACGTTGTGGCAAGATCCATAACTTTTGATGATTACACGCGATGCTTAAGCGATGCTATTGAAATGACGCGCAGACAATCGTGCATCAGATCGAAATTGCACGAGGTGTATACGATAACGGAAACAAAAATCGCTCTGAGTCCACACGATGATAAGCGGTATATCGTATCAGGTTCTACCGACACGCTCCCATGGGGACATTCCCGTTGTAAATAAAACATATCTTGTATGAAAAATAATATTTAATATGTATGACATGTATAAAATGTATAATATATGGGTCATTCCATGCCAAGTGGGCCACTCAAAACTTTTGGATTTTTTATATTTGGCTGAAATTTTGATATATTATTATACCCATCGCAAGAAGCTACCATAATTTTTTTCAAATTTTTTTATCAACCTAGTCATGAGATATGATTTTTTTTCAAAATTCGCAATTGTCAAATGCCTATAACTTTGCGAAAAATAATGCAAACAAAACGTTTTTTTTTTTTAATTGTGTGTCTTTTTCTCTAGTTTTCAAAAAAAATATCAAGAAAAGTTTAAAAATTGTTTTTAAATTTTTTTTGTAATTTAATATAAAAAATTATTAATTTTTTAAAGTATGACACTTTTAATTTTTTTTAAAAAATTCTCATAAAAACTTAGATTTATTTGATGATTTTAAGACTAATTTGATCGTGGGCAAATTTTTCCTTCTATTTTTTTTCGAATTAATTTTTTTTTAATTTCGTATTTTTTACGCAATGGAATAATATGAAATCATCATTTTGTCATGATCCACAATTTTTTTATTTATTCTCAATATAATAAATAACTTTGATATTTTTACAATATTTTTTGAGAAATTGGGAGTTTTTCTTATAATTAAAAAA
>NW_017275285.1:12553-18859 GCF_001594065.2 Cyphomyrmex costatus | reverse complement strand
CCCCCCCCCCCCGATGATCTTGACCTTGACATATGTTGTCAAGGTCATGACCCTGAGTAACCTCCACCAGGTTTTAGGTGGCGGTCACTGCTCGTTAAAAAGTTATTAACAAAAAAAGTTTCAAAATTAACGTATCATTTCTGTCATATATGTATTATAACAAGTACTATTTTGCATCTCCTTCTGTTTAGAAACGTTAAGCTTTCCAGGCGAAGCAACTCTCACCTCCCCCAACCCCCTGCGAAGGGGCACACGACTTCTACGATTGTGTTCCATTCGTTATATAATGATTATGAGTCTATTACTTGATATTTCACACACACACGGGCGGGTGCAAGGAGGTGGCCTTCGTTCACCACCCACACCGTCGACAGAGGTCTGCCCCGACAGTACAATCATAGCTACAGTACAATTGCTTTGCCTGGAAAGTTTAACGTTTCTAAACAGAAGGAGATGTAAAATAGTACTTGTTATAATACATTGTGACGTTGCAGTTTCGCTGCATCTTTGCAGCGACCCTTCGCCGTCACAAAGCACGAATGAGCGCCTGACCCGGGCCGGGAATTGCGAGCGAAATCTCCAGGGGCCGTAATTAATATTTAAGTATTATTTTCTAATCCCCGCACTTTATTTTGTATGAAAATGAGTGGCGCCTCACCGAAGAACGAGTACGCGGCCGCAGGAAGCAAGAGACCAAGGAGGGGAGAGAGGAGAGAGCAGTAACCATGGCCAAGGTAGTGGTCGGCGGGCCTGAACCTGAGGGAAGTTGGAGCCGCAGGAGGGCCGGGCGTTCAGCAAAGGAAGAGGGCACCCCTCGAGGAGGTGCGAGCCAGAAGAAGAGGATAGCCGTACACCATTCGGCGAGAAGGCGGGCCGTCGCACAGTGCGGCCGAAGGCCTCATTGTGCGGCCAAAATTCGAAAAAAAAGTTTCTAGATAGAGTGTTTTCATCGTTGAGTTGGCTGAAGTAATCCTCTAAGAAGTGAAAACCGTTCGTAGTAACGTCCTATACCCTAAGTCCCCTCTTTTCTTTCAGTCGCAACGCGGTCTTCACCCAAACATCATATTATTGTAGATACACAGGGAAAGTTATACACGCGTGTGAAAGTTCTTGGAGTAAAGGAAATCTAACAAAACCAAATGGAATCTACGTCTAAAGGTTAGTAAAATACATAAAAACTTTAGTAAATATCAATACCTTAACAAAAAATTTTTAGCAGCAGAAATATGAGGATATATTTTTCGTATTTTTGTATATAAAATTTGAGTTTTCAAACCATATAGTAATAAAACGCCATCGTATGCTGCCTTAAAACCTATTAGAGGTTACTCAGAAAAGTATTAGTTACTGAATAAAACAAGATTTAGCTGCTACCTTCTGCTACTTTAGGTTTTATGCAACTTTTTGTATTGTTACATCCCACTAAAAATCCCTCTTTCTTCATTATTATAAATATATGATTCATACATTTTCTTTATCTTATTTCTAGTTTGGTATTTCGTCTTAGTCAGATATTCTGTCTCCATTATATCTATATTTCGTAACCGTCCCTTTTATAGAAGGGCCTATCTTAGTTCATAAACATTCAAACAACAGATGACTCACGCTCGCTATGCGTCACGTAGATAAAGAATATCTATTTTATAATCTTTTTCCTTCGAAGGCCTTTTTCTAGAAAAATGTTAAACAATAGCATATATGCCTAATAATTAAGTAGTAGTATATGGTAAAATCTTTCCGAATGCGAGGATGAATATCTTTTATTTTTCCTTTTCTTTCTTTTGTCTCTTATTCTTAATGAAACTAAAATCCAAGAGTCATAATATATAAAGTTATAAAATATTTTAACCCAACTTAAAATATACAACATTAATATAATTTAGAACATGTCGTTACATTTCGCCTCGCATAAGGATATTAGTTAAGGAAAATCGAACTTTTATAAATTATTAAAACTCTCGTCTACTAAGATAAGACTAGACTCGTAGTGTCGGGAGTAGGGCTTACGCGGAGCGCTGCTCCCTTATCGTAAGAAAACAAGCGCGAGCATAGGTTCCACCAAATTCTAAAGAATCTTGATTGGTCCTGGAAGGACACTCCCACGTTCATTTTTTAGTATAAAAGAGCTGCGAAAAGCAGGAAAACTGTCAGTTGTTAGAAGAAAATTCATCATTAACTAGTCAGCCAGTCGTCAGAAGAAACTTCACCATTCTTTAGTTGGAACTATCCTCACGCTTCGCATCTAGACGTAGGTTATTTCTCCTTTTGTGTCATTTATTTTTTTATTTTGTACTTAATAAACAGAATATAAAAGTTATTCAGCCGAAACCGAAATCTCAACTCTGCGTCTCGTCTAGTAGTACATGAATATCCGAGGAGTTGCTAAGACTGTCGCTGCCAATAGTGTGGCCCCCGTCCTAAGCATTTTTTCGGAGCATTCACAAATTATAGAGGACTGTGTTGTGACTGTCGCTGCCAATGGCGTGGCCCCAGTCTTAGACATTTTTCTCGAAATTAGATAATTTCTTTCGCGTTGCTTCCATGCCTTCAAAAGGTGGACGAAGAGAAAAAGAGAAGAGATTAAGGTTCCAGATCAAAACAGCCTTTAATAAAAATCACGATCCTTTTCCTTATTTCGAAAAACTAGCGCGTCTACTAAACCATAATAAACCATTAGATCCATCTCCCGAACGCAAATATATCCTCAGCCTATTAGAAATTAACCTCACCTTTCCCAATTATAAAACCATCCGAAAAGGCGATCCACGCAGGCTCGCCTACAAACTTCGCGAACTCTTTGGGACCGGGTTCAAAGTCACCCTTCCTAAAAACTATCCTACCCTTCCTCCTGAACATTCCTAATCGCACATCCTGACCTCCAATCCCAGGGTAAATTGCTTAAATGCATTGACCCAAAAATAGGAGAGAATTTCTAAAACCACGACGTTCCGTAACATTATAAAAGAAATTGAATATTCGATAACGCAGATATAACGATTAATAAAAAGTTAAAGAAAGGAAGCGTGAAAATACTAAAATTAATAGAAAAAAAGCATCGAAAGAGAAAGTGGGAACTACATATGTATAAAAGTAGAAAGAAGGAGAATGAGACAAAGAGAGAAAGGGAGAGAAGAGTGGGAGCCTATACGGTAAACAGTATACGCGCGCACTAGGCAGACATTCCGTATTTACATAGAGTACTATAAACTGGACCAAAACTAATCGTCGTAGATGTAAATATTCAAAAATAAATTTTTAAACGAGGAAGCAGGTCAGTTGTATGCTATGACTGTCTCGCACCTAAAACTGCTGGAAAAGTACACAGTATGACAATCCTAACTAAATCTTAAAATATGATTTTTTAATGAATTTATTCCAGATATTAATTTTTGTTTAATTTATCAACGTAATTTAATGATGATAAAAATATATATTTATTTTTTAGGTTCCAGTAATACGACGGAAGGTAATTTAACAAGGCTGAAATTATTCAATGAAATAAAAAACATTTTAAAGAGTGATACAAAAGAAATTTATGCTAAGGTGGAAACACTTTTATCCGAAAGTGAAAATTTAAGTTATCATTTATCAGATGAAGAAAAAAAGCAAATATCAGATCAAGTACATAAAATGAGATCAAGATGGGATTTAAGTAAAAGAATAGAAAAAAAATTTTTGAAAAAAAATCATGATTGGTTACAAAAATCCATTGAACTGAAAAAAGAAGATCAAAAGAAGAAAAAAAATAATAAAGAGTCAAAAGAAAAACAAAATGATGAAAAAAATTCCAATGCAGGTCGGCGAGAACTCAGTTTCTCAGAATCTTCTGAACGAAGTAAACGCAGGAAAACAGAAGAATTACGAGCGAATGTATCAACTGAAGCTCTCCTATACTCAGCAACAAGTAAATTGCGATCTGAAGGTAATGCTGATTTTGCAAAAGTGGTGCGTGATATTTCTGAAGGGAGTCCTACAAAAGCTTCGAAATACAGAAAATCTTTGGAGTCTGCGAATAAAAATATACCTTTCACTAATAATGAAGCTTTATCGTTGTTTATTGAACTTGGATTATCTCAAAGTAAATACCAGCAGCTGCGAAATGCTCATGTGCAGAAAAAATCAAGGATGATTCCATCATACAAAAAGCTACAGAAAGCAAAATTACAATGTTATCCAGCCTCAGGTTTTTCTTTTACTGAAAATGAAGCAGCAGTTACATTGCAATCTCTATTAAATCATACGATTAACCGCATTATTCTTCATCAAATAGAAGTTATAAAATGTTTATCTGAAGAACAACTACAAAATTTAACCTTAATCGTTAAATGGGGCTGTGATGGTAGTTCGGGACACAATGAATATAAGCACAAGCTCGATGAAAACGATGTTAGCGACGAAAGTATTTTTTTCACCTCTCTTGTCCCATTGCAACTTGTACACAGAGACTCTACGACGAAGAAAACTACAATAGTCTGGAAAAATCCAAGGCCATCATCACCAAGATATTGTCGGCCAATTAAAATTCAATGTGCAAAAGAATCAGTTGACTTGACGAAAAAAACAACTAATGACATAGAAAACCAGATACATGATCTGAATGCATTTGAAACTACTGTTGACGGGAAAATCGTGTGTGTTAAATATGATTTGTCCTTGACAATGATAGATACGAAAGTATGCAACTCACTGACAGATACAACATCTGCGATGCGTTGTTATCTGTGCAATTGTACATCAAAAAATTTCAACGACATAGATGCAATGCTTAACAAAAAATTGTTTCAGATCACTTAAAATTTGGCCTATCATCTCTACATTGTTGGAATAGGTGTTTCGAATTTTTATTACATTTGTCGTACAAATTAAAAATCGAAAAATGGCAGGCACGTAAGGGAGAGAAAAAAGAGTCGGTTGAAAACAGGAAAAAAATAATACAAGCTGCTTTTAAAAAAGAAATGGGCTTAAATGTTGACAAACCGAAAGCTGGAAGTGGAACATCGAACGATGGTAATACGGCTTGTCATTGTTTTGAAAAGTACCAACAATCTGCAAAAATAACTGGAATTGAGCAGGATATTATACATCGTTTTTATATTATACTGCAAGCCATATCAAGTGGACATGACATTAATTTGGACAATTTTAGACAGTATACTGAGAAGTTAGCTAGAATGATTGTAGAAAAGTATGATTGGTATTACATGCCAACTTTAGTACATAAGCTATTAATTCACGGCCCAGAAATCATTCAAGATTCAGTTTTACCTATCGGTCAAATGTCAGAAGATGCACAAGAGGCCTGCAATAAATTTTATTCGATCTATCGCCTGAGCTTTGCTAGAAAAAACTATCGTCAAAAAACAATGGAGGATGTGTTCAAAAGATTTTTAGTAGCTTCTGATCCATACATTTCTAGTTGTAGAAAATTGCCACCTAACAGCTAAAATCTTTATCAGCAGATGCTATTAATTTATTGTCGTTTCCATCTGTTGATAAAGAAGAGGAGCAGGACAGTACTGATATTAGCTCTGCCTCTGAGTCAGAGACAGATGTAGATGCTTATGGACCTTCATGATAATGAAAATTTTTTTATGTAATTCTTCTTTAAAGCAGGAAATACTTTCCAATTTTATAATATTAGAGTATACGTTTTTTAAATACTTGTACAAGTTATAATACAATTCGAAACTCTAGTTTCGTGTATAACCTATAATTTTCAATTTTAATAAAAATTTTTGTGAAAATTTGAAAAATGTTTGTTTTAGTACATTTATTTAGTATAAATGAAATTATCCAATAGTAACAAAGAAAATGTACACGAAAAAACTTTAGAATTCTTTGCATGACACCATATTGGATCCGCCATTCTGAATTTCGTAATTCTGACGATGGATTCGTGCTCAGCGACCCCAAAAACCCCCGAGGACGAGGTTTCAGGTCAATCCATTAAGTTTTCAAATTATGGCCGCACAATGAGGCCTTCGGCCGCACTGTGCGTCGGCAGCGATAAATAGGCTGCCGGCATGAATTAAGCTCGCGGGGCCTCGAAGTACCCCTAAAGGACCTCGCCGAGTACGGTACCATTCGCGAAGGATCGCGAGAATGATTATTGGCCGCGGAAAAGCGCGGCGCGGCTGTGCGTCCCTCGGAGGGGGAAGAAACGTATGGATCGTGCATCGATCGCGATTTTCGTGGCTTTTTGTTTCCGGCGTGCGATAACGGCGGACGTCCCGGCCCGTCGAACCAGACCCGCGCTATGGAGAGAGAGAGAGAGAGAGAGAGAGAGAGAGAGAGAGAGAGAGAGAG
>NW_017275285.1:0-12308 GCF_001594065.2 Cyphomyrmex costatus | reverse complement strand
AGAGAGAGAGAGAGAGAGAGAGAGAGAGAGAGAGAGAGAGACTGGAATCGGCTGGAGGAGAGCGGGAGCCAGGGATCTACCGGTGAGGTTGCTCTGTAACTTGTAAAATTGTAAAGTCGCATGCATCGGGGCGAGGGACGCTCGTGTTCTGCAGTCGAGCGTCATTAGTGAATTCTCGCGGAGCCGAGATTCGCTGCATTTTGGTGTAACATATCGTTTAGTGGGACGCTCGGCGACAAGCACGAGAGACTCCCAAGCTCCCGGATAGTCGGCTATCGGGGAATTAACGTAGACTTGGAGTTGCGGGCCTCTTGGAGATCGGGATAGCTGAGAGCGAAAAAGCCTGTGCACGCGTGATGCACGTTCGCGAGACGGCAGCGCGAGAGCGAGCGTTCAGGGGCAATATTTGTTTTACCGGTTTTCGTTACCGGTTGCACAGCAGTTGTATTAGATTTTCGCGTGGATTTACGGCGTAAACGCCGTGTGCTGTTCTCGTCCATAATTGTTCAAATTAAGAGCCCCGGAACGCCGATCTCGTGCGGGACTGCCGTTATATGTGATATTGTAGATCGACGTTGGTGTGAGTGAGACGGCGCGAGTCGCGCGCCCTTGCTATGTAAAACGCGGTCGACGTTGTATTGAGTCGTAAAGAATCGTCATATTATTCGTTTGGTGTGTTCTCGTGTATGGCAGTACGCCCGGCGCGTGCCGACTGATATTCTCGCGTGAATTTTAGTGACTCTGCATGATGTTGTATGCAATCTTCGAGATTATTTTTAGTCACCTTGCGATGTTGTTTTGCGAACTTAATTTTCGAGAGTCCGTATTCGCGGAGGGATTGTAAATTATATCGCGTTCGCTGATTTGCTGTAATTTTGCTACGGATTTCTCGCGTCATTGGATATTGTCGTCGTTAGTATTACGAGATACTTTGTTCTTGCGCGCATTTGATGGCTGTAATTTTTGTTTAGCCAAGAGCATAATTTTTCTTGCGGGTTCGCAGCGCTCTAGTTTATTTTGTAATTTTTTGTTTGTCATTCTTTCAACGCGCTGTCAACGCACTATTACCGAGTCATTTATTTTATTTTTTTTTGTTCTTAATAAATCCGCTTATTGTTACTTTAATACTGAGAGTATGATTTTTGGGTTCGCGGCGTAATCTTTCCTCCTAAATTTCCCTGTATCAACGCAGCCCTTGTCTTTTCCCAAGACCCTGCCCCTCTACCGTTGATTGAGCTGGCCTAGCCGCGTAAGAGCGAGAATTTCCGGGATTTTCGCGTATGTTTCGCGTTTGGGTAGTGTCGTATTGGAAATTCGAATTTTTCGCGAGGTCGACGTCGCCTTTAAGGACGTCTGGCGCCCAACTTTCGCGTTTCGCGATTCTCGCTCGATCGCTTTCGCCTCCGTTATTGTCATTATTCGACTGATCGGGCTCATCATTTCTTTCGACTTGCGACGCGCAAGCGAATAACGTCGCTACATATATGGCAGAAATGATACGTTAATTTTGAAACTTTTTTTGTTAATAACTTTTTAACGGACAGTGACCGCCACCTAAAACCTGGGGGAGGTTACTCAGGGTCATGACCTTGACAACATATGTCAAGGTCAAGATCATCGGGGGGGGGGGGCTCCCTTCTCTATATATTTACCAAAAATTACATTATATCAAACCTCATAAAAAAGGTTGTATTACTCTAAAAGAGTATTCTAATTCTGAGGAATGTAGAGGATGTAAATTATTTTTACGTTTAAGAAAATAAATTTTGATACCTTGTCGACGATAAATATTTATTGATTTTTTAATTATAAGAAAAACTCCCAATTTCTCAAAAAATATTGTAAAAATATCAAAATTATTTATTATATTGAGAATAAATAAAAAAATTGTAGATCATGACAAAATCATGATTTCATATTATTCCATTGCGTAAAAAATACGAAATTAAAAAAAAATTAATTCGAAAAAAAATAGAAGGAAAAATTTGCCCACGACCAAATTAGTCTTAAAAAAAATCATCAAATAAATTTAAGTTTTTATGAGAATTTTTTTAAAAAAATTAAAAGTGTCTTACTTTAAAAAATTAATAATTTTTTACATTAAATTACAAAAAAAATTGAAAAACAATTTTTAAACTTTTCTTGATATTTTTTTTTTGAAAACTAGAGAAAAAACACAATTTAAAAAAAAAAACGTTTTGTTTGAATTATTTTTCGCAAAATTATAGGCATTTGAAAAATGCGAATTTTGAAAAAAAATCATATCTCATGACTACGTTGATAAAAAAATTTGAAAAAAATTATGGTAGCTTCTTGCGATGGGTACAATAATATATCAAAATTTCAGCCAAATATAAAGAATCCAAAAGTTTTGAGTGGCCCACTTGGCATGGAATGACCCATATGTAATATATGTAATATATAATATATACAGTGATGGGAAAAAGTCCCGTAACGGTCAAATATTTAAAAAATCATTGGTTTAAAAAAAAACGCTGAAGCACGTGAAACGATTTTTCAAAGAATCTATCTTTTGAGGGGGGTTACGACCCCCCACCCCTAAGGGGGCACGTGGGGCACGAGGGGGGTCGAAAATCTTAAATGGCAACATAGGTCGAGTGGGGGCTCATTGGAAACGTCTTTTCGAGACGAATCCAAAACACTAAGCATAGACGGGTGCTGCGTTCACTTTTGGCGGGAAAATTCAATTTTGACAATTAGAAAATTTTGAACATTTTGAAAATTTCAGGGGTGGCAATAGTAACTTAGCGAGGTTTTAACTGCAATTTCAAACATCCTGCAATATGTATGATTGCATTACGTGGGAGGCAAGAACACTCGTATAATTTCAACTAAACTGAATTTATTATCTTGTTACAATGAGCAATGTACAGAAGTAAATTATATCAATTTCGCGCCGACTATAACTCGCACGGGTAAATCACGTGCGATCACACTATGTGTGTAATGCGATCCCCCCTTCCCGGTACAACGCCAGAAATTGATTATTGATACGCACGCATAACAGGTTGGTTTTCTATCGGTTGTATCGAAAATGCGTTTGACTGATACAGAGCGTATTCATGTTCTTATAATGCGAGGATGTGGTGATAAAATGAGATCCTATGAAGAAGTTGCCACGCTGTTTAATAACACATTTCCAAATCGTGATCCTATTTCAAAATCTTCTGTCCATCGTACTGTTTTACGATTTCAGAGAAGTGGTTCAGTTATTGACGAACGAAGATCGGGTAGACCAAAAACAGCTACTAACGATGACGTGTCTATGCAGGTTCTCCAAAATATTATTGAAAACCTGCACAATCCTCCTTCGAGAATAGCTCAGGAATATGATATCGATCGAAAATCCGTTACAAAAGTTTTAAAGTCACACGGTTACCACCCGTTTAAAATACGACTCGTCCAAGAACTCTCTGAAGATGACTATGACAGAAGAGTAGAGTTTTACGATGAAATGATGAAGAGATATGACGATAACAATCAATTCTTCAGTTGGATTTGTTTTTCTGACGAAGCTACTTTTGAACAGAGCGGATCTGTCAATCGTCAGAACATGCGATATTGGGCGGATGTTAATCCTCATTGGATGAGAGATTCGCATACTCAACACCCACAAAAACTGAATGTTTGGGCAGGAATTATTAGATAAAATATTGTTGGGCCGTTTTTTATCGCAGGGAACATAAATGCTGAGAATTATCTTCATCTATTACGAACGCAAGTGGTTCCACGTATCCAAGAAATTCTTGGATCTGCTTTTGAATAAGTTTGGTTTCAACAAGATGGAGCCCCAGCTCACTTCGCGGTAGTTACTCGAGATTACCTTAATGAAGTGTTTCCTAATAAATGGATTGGTAGAAGAGGATCGATTGAATGGCCGCCCAGATCACCGGACTTATCACCGCTGGACTACTTTTATTGGGGATACTTGAAGAGTAAAGTGTTTGAGACAAAACCTGCCGATATTAATGAATTACAAGCAAGGATAAAAATGTTTCTAATTCAATCACACCAGAAATGTTGCGAAATATTCAGGAAAGTATTTACATACGTATGGGTCACTGCCAAGCAGTGCACGGGCAACAGTTTGAACACTTAATACATTAAATACAACACACACACACACACACCCACGCACACCCACGCGCACCCACGCGCACCCACGCGCCCGCACGCACGCACGCACGCACGCACGCACGCACGCACGCACGCACGCACGCACGCACGCACGCACGCACGCAAACAGGTGACGGCAAGGGGAACCACCTGAACAAAGCACCCCAAAGAGATGTAATAGTGTGATCGCACGTGATTTACCCGTGCGAGTTATAGTCGGCGAGAAATTGATATAATTTACTTTTGTACATTGCTCATTGTAACAAGACAATAAATTCAGTTTAGTTGAAATTATGCGAGTGTTCTTGCCTCCCACGTAATGCAATCATACATATTGCAGGATGTTTGAAATTGCAGTTAAAACCTCGCTAAGTTACTATTGCCATCCCTGAAATTTTCAAAATGTTCAAAATTTTCTAATTGTCAAAATTGAATTTTCCCGTCAAAAGTGAACGCAGCGCCCTCTATGCTTAGTGTCTTGGATTCGTCTCGAAAAGACCTTTCCAATGAGCCCCCACTCGACTTATGTTACCATTTAAGATTTTTGACCCCCCTCGTGCCCCACGTGCCCCCTTAGGGGTGGGGGGTCGTAACCTCCCTCAAAAGATAGATTCTTTAAAAAATCGTTTCACGTGTTTCAGCGTTTTTTTTTAAAACCAATGGTTTTTTAAATATTTGACCGTTCCGGGACTTTTTCCCATCACTGTATATTTATAAAGGTTATTTAATATACTTTAATGTATAATATGTAATTTATATATCGTATAATTTTTATAATGTATAATTTATAATACACTGTCTTTATGAATCCACGAATTGTGTGATTTGTCAAGTCCCAACCATTTCACATAAACCTCGTTTCCCCTTTTGCGCATCATTTTTTCAACAAGGTATACATCGGGATTAGCGACGCGATGCAGTTCGTATTCATAGAATCCTCCAGCTATGAGCTCTCCGCGGGAATCCTCCAGTAGATACGTCACTGGATTAGTTTGCTGCACTTTGATAATTTTAAAGACCTCCGTCGTCCAGTTCGGTGTGAAACTTTTTTCAAATATTGTCTTGAATTTGCTCACGCATACCGTATCGCCTACTCTGAATTTTGCGGGACCGGCGATCTTTATCGCACTATACACCGTACCCAGGAGTCTTTCAAATCTTGAACACTCTGCTGCACGTATTGTTTGTTTGCTGCGTCAGTATCCTCCACTGGTACCGCTAAACGTCGAATCTTACGCGACTTTGCATCAAAGTCGGTTGCAACTTGACAAAGAGCGTTATCGCGCACGTAATTTCTGAACAATCCACGCTACTGATAGTGCGATTCGCTTCCTCCTCCGAGCGACAGTCCAATCTTGTTGATCGACATTTCGATGTCGACTGATCGACGTGTATAGATCGCGATCAATTTATAATCAGTTCGGCTTCGCGAAGTTCTTCGATAATCGATAGAATCTCGTTTTCGTGGCCGTTGTGACCTGCTTCACGCGACGCTTCGAGCAATCGAAGACGGTCTACAAGTTCTTTGGGATCGTCCCAGTGTACGTAATCAATCCTGTTGTCGGTTAATGACATGGCGCACGGCAAATCGAGTTTTTTCTTTATACCGGTCCCAACCTTTTTACCCAACACCAATGGTGCGATGATGTTCTTGTACTTGTGTCCCTTGTTACCCAATACTTGATTACCAGCGTTATGACCACGTCGATAAGCGTTTGTTGTCAACAGAATGCTCTTGTAAGTCTGTACGTCGTCATCACTGCATATACTTTTGTTGGAAAATTTCATAAAGATCAATTCGTACGGTCCCGGTGTTCCATCGTATCTTTGTCCATCTATAATTATGTCATCGTTTTTGCTTAAGGTGATACGTTTGTCACCGAGCATCGTTCCCTCGTCGCCAAAGTTAACTCCATACACGACGTCTATGTTGATGGCTTTCTTACCGCTCAAGACCGCTTTCAGATATTTCTGTCCCAAAGGACCATAGTTTGCATATAGTTTTTCTTGCCCCTCGGATGTTTGAAGCAGATGTCGGATGGATGTTACGAGCGGTTCATTGACAATCTCGAATACTTCTTCGACGGATGGAGCGTGGTCGTATGATAACTCACGCGATCCTGTTATTTCAGACATTTCGTTCAAAGTGGATGGTACAGTTATAGATCTATTCAACACTGATATCACAGGCGTGGACGCCTGTATAGGACTATCGTACGAAGCGTTCGGTCGTTTTCGCTTCGGTTTCGGTTCTTCGTCTTTCTCCGAAAAGAATGTTTCAACGTTGATGGGATCCTTCGGTGATTCAACAGTGTCTTTGACAATTTGTTTCAACGGTTCGGTAATAGGTTTAAAGTGTCTCTCCAACGCGATCTCCTCCTACACTTCACCAGTTTTCAAAGCGCGATACTTTTTACGAATTGAATCGCTCGTTTTCGCAATCTCCATGGCTATCTTCTCATGATCTTTGTCGCTGTCCATGTTGCACAGTCAGCGTATCGATGACAACTGATCGCTTCACGGTACCGCAAAGTCATTAAATCCTTTTCTGTATCGTCCGTTAGCAAGCGCACTGTCCTTATCAATTACGAGAAATCCATACTTTTGCTGCCAACATTTACGACACAAATCGCAGAAATCTTCGTATAGCATGTCGGTATTGACATGATCGTTGTACACGCGTTTCAGGTTGGTTCCATCCTGCTTAAACAGAATCAACAGATTTGCATTGTCGCGTATAAGATGCTTCGGTAACTTTGCATAAGTTTGACAGAGATAGAAGCAGTCAACGTTCGCGTGGCGACCCATTGCAAAATAATCTCTTATCGCTTTTTGCTTGCCGCATGCCACGTCATCAAAGATAAAGATTGAATTCGGAAGCGCCCCGCTCGGTGGAATGATCTCGCTGTTATTGGAGAATGTAAAATAGTTTATTTCTTCGATCGGTGCTAATAAATTTTCGAGATATCGATACTTTGGCTATTGCAGAGATTTCGAGTAGACGTATACATTCTCGAAGCGTACACCGTTCGAGCTCCCGAGCAAGCTTATGAGAACGTTGGTTTTACCGCAGTTCGATGGGCCGCAAATGATTGCGCGAATAGAACTTGGCAGCATGATGCCATGCTTGCGCATCACTTTATTGATTTGCACTTTACCGTCGAGATTCGTCACATTGATAGACTGCGACTGATGCACGAACCGCATATTTTCTCGTTTCACAAGAAATTGGAAAAGATGTCGCGAGCGGGCCTATTTATAGAGCTACGTAGAGCGTAATCGCTCAGTAATCAAAATGTTCCTCATCGTGTCGAATGACTTAACCTCCAAAGAATTGGAATATATATCGAAAATTGTTCTATTGCGAGAGTTTGAGAATTGTATAGATTTTGTGTGGGATAGACTACCTGAGCATATACGAATCGAGTCGATTCGGAGGTACAACGACACTGTCGGTGTCTGAAGCATTACAATTTGCCGAGTCATCAAACGCATATCGACGGTCCAGCGCCGTTGATAAAGAATTGTAGCGAATGCCGTCGAGAGGCAGAGGTTTGTTAAATAAAGCGATAAACGCGCTTCCTTTCGAACTGCACATTCCCGGTTACCAGTTTTGTGGACCGGGGACGCGTTTGGAGAAACGATTGGCTAGAGGCGACAAAGGTATTAACCTATTGGACACGGCGTGTCGCGAACACGATATAGCGTATTCGCACAACAACGGTCTCGCTGAACGGCACGGGGCTGATAATATACTCGCTAAAAAGGCGGGGAAACGCATTACCGCGAGAGATTCGTCTCTCAGAGAGAGCCGCCGCCACAGCTGTTTGGCCGGCTATGAAGGCTAAAACGAAGATGGGTATGGGCTTGAAAACAAAGAAGCGAAAGAGTAAGAGGATACTTCCGATAGCGAAACGCGGCGGTATCCTGCCTGTTCTTCCGCTGTTGGGCGTCCTCGGGTCGTTGGTCGGTGGAGCGGCGGGAGTCGCCAAGGCTGTAAATGATAGCAGAGCAGCGGAGCGTCAGCTGGAAGAAATGCAACGTCATAATCGCGTCATGGAAGGTCACGGTGTTTATCTCGCTCCCTACAAGCGTGGACGAGTAGTAGAGAGAAAAAAAAAACGTCGATGAGACGTTAAAAATACCAACGGGTGTAACTACCAACGTTCAACTGCTACAACTTGCAAAACGTATGCGCATTCCGTATTTCAGAGGTATCTTTATGCGTACGACATTACCAGTGGAAGGAGTACATCGAAACGAGAGCGGTATCGTGAATCTAGACCATGCAGAGGGACCCGGTACGCATTAGGTAGCGTACGCGAAAAGGGGGAATCGTGTCATATATTTCGACAGTTTTGGTAACCTACGGCCACCGAAGGAACTCGAGCGATATCTAACAAACTGTGTAATCCAGTACAATCACATACCTTATCAATGTTACAATCAGAGCAATTGCGGAGTTCCAGTACAATCACATACCTTATCAACGTTACAATCAGAGCAATTGCGGACAGTTGTGTCTACAATTTCTGTTACGGACGAGTGATAAACAATTTAAAGACTGACATTGCGCGGTTTAACTCAGTATTCGTTCAAAGATGTCGGTAGTATTCGTTCAAACATGTCGCTGACGTTTACGCTGACGGGCAAAAGTAGTGTTCTAGCCGTGAGCTATCTTCCGGCAATAGATTTGAGCGATGGCGATTACGTTATTTGAGCGATGGCGATTACGAGCTCGGTCTAACTGACTTTGAAACGTATTATACTCTACCGAATGTACATTCAACAAACAACAAGTTTTATTTCGACAATGAGGAAATTGTGATTCCCGAAGGTTCATACGAACTGCGCGATATAGAACGGTATTTAAAGCGTGAAATTTTACGTTCTCGTGGTGTAAAACGTAAGGAGGACGAAGAGTTTCCACTGGTGATTTGCGCCAATAACAATACAATGAAGAGTGAGATCAAATGCGCCTATCCGATAAATTTCACCAAACCTTAAAACATTGGACCGCTATTCAAATGCGCCTATTCGATAAATTTCACCAAACCTTACAACATTGGACCGCTATTGGGATTTTCGTCGAATCGCATGCTTGAACCGCAACAGTGGCATGAGTCGGACGTGCCGATAAATATCATCAACGTAAACATTATTCGTATCGAGTGCAATGTGACCGCGCGTGCGTACAGCAACGACAAGTGCGTGCACACGATACATGAGTTTTCATCGATTGTCCCACCAGGATATAAGATATCGGAAAGGCCGACGCAGATCATTTACCTTCCAATCGTCGTACGGAGCATTACGGATCTGACGATTCGCGTGGTGGATCAAGACAGCCGATTGCTCGATTTTCGTGGAGAGGAGATTACCGTTAGATTGCATGTACGAAGACGACGGCGCTAACGTGAAATGCTTGTGCTGAATGAACAACCGAAACAGACAAGAGATTTTAACGGAGAGAATTCATCTAGAAAAAAACTCAGTGCATCCAACGTTGCATTTTTAAAGTCGTTAGGTTTTATCGTACGAAATGGCTGATATCTTGAACATTGTCGGTGAGCCGATCTTTGACGATCGCATCGTCAAGTTTGAAATTCATACGTACAATCCATACGCCAATACAATGATTGGACATAGCGACGAGATACGAATACCTATACAGCAGCAGGATTTATACACGTTGCCATGCGAAAGTTTTCTCTACATTGAAGGAAGATTGACCGTGAAGAAGAAGGATGATGAGACGCCAACAACGCTTGGGAATAATTGCATAGCGTTCATGTTTGATGAAATTCGGTATGGACTCAACAGTGTGGAGATTGATCGTAACAGAAATGTTGGAATTACCAGTACCCTCAAGAACTATGTATCGTTGACGTATGACAAGTCTTTGATTGCGCTAAACACTGGGTGGAATTCTAGATCCGACATAACGGAAGGTCACTTTAACTTTTGCGTACCGCTCAACATGCTGTTGGGCTTTTGCGAGGATTACAAACGCGTGATTGTTAACGCTCGCCATGAATTGATTTTGATACGAGCGCGCAACGATAACAATTGTATACTGGGAAATTCAGCGACGGAGCCGGAGGTTGAACTGATCAAAGTACAATGGCGGATGCCTCATGTTGTGCTAAACGAGATCACTAAACTATAAATGCTGCGAGCATTGGAAAGCGGTCGTTATCTCAGTATGAGTTTTCGCTCATGGGATCTGTACGAATATCCTCTGTTACAGAGTACGACGAAGCATACATGGACTGTCAAAACGGCGACTCAACTCGAGAAGCCGCGTTACGTTATCTTTGCTCTTCAGACCGGTCGAAAGAATATCATGTCTCAAGATGCGAGCGTGTTTGATGATTGTAAATTGAGTAATGTGAAGCTTTATCTCAATTCAGAGTTTTATCCGTACGGTGATTTGAATCTCGATTTCGACCAAAAGAGATACGCTTTCCTGTTTGATATGTACGCGCGTTTTCGTAAGGCATATTACGGAATCGACTGCTTCGAAACGCTGCTCAATGTACTCTCGTTTATCGAGAAAGGACCGTTTGCTGTCATTGACTGCTCGCGACAAAACGAATCCGTCAAGAGCGCTACCGTGGATGTACGAATAGAATTTGACTGCAAGGAGAATGTACCCGCCAATACCACCGCCTATTGCCTCATCATACACGATCGTGTTATCGAATACTGCCCGCTGTCCAACGTAGTGCCCAAGATTATGTAAATCGCACCATCAGCAATTATCTTCAATTTAAGAGAGATTTACACTGATATGAATGCAGTTTCGAATAAATGCTCGTCATGATCATACCAACGTTTGTGGATCTACAAGGATTCGTCGTAGACAAGAAATTTATTGTCAAGGAAGTAGCGGTGCTGAGAAGAGGAACTGTTATCACACACTACATTTTTTCATGTCCTATGCCATGGAATTTACTGACAAGATCCGACAAATCTTGCGCTTCCTGGTTGAGTGCTTATCACCATGGATTGCAATGGGAAGACGGGATGGTCCCGTACAGCATGGCGAAACGTCTAATCACAGAGGCTGTAACAGAAGACGATGAAGCTCTCGTATATGTAAAGGGGCTTGAAAAACGACAATGGCTAGCTGACATTCTCGATTGCGATAATGCGATCGTTGAAACTCTAGATGCGCATTACGAAGGTGTAGAATCCCTACGTAGCTTAGATGCATGTAATACAATACGGTGTGGAAGACACGCTAAGAATTGTGCTTTGCAAAATGTATTTAAAATATTCAACTGGTGGTCGCAACACCAGGAATAATTGTAAGATTTGTTTTAAATAAATGTAAGATTTTTTTTTTTTAAATAAATACGTTTTATTTCCGTTACCGGTATCACCTTACCGATAGCGGTTCGATAGCTGTTCAATAGCTGTTCAATAGCTGTTTACAGTATACTGATATCGGTTTGAAAGCCGTTCGATAGCGGTTCGATAGCTGTTCGATAGCCGTTCGATAGCTGTTCAATAGCTGTTTACAGTGTACTGATATCGGTTTGAAAGCCGTTCGATAGCTGTTCAATAGCTTTTCAATAGCTGTTCGATAGCCGTTCGATAGCTGTTTAATAGCTGTTTAATATATGCATAATATGTGCTTCAAATGCTGCAATGGACAAAATGCAGAAGTTTCTTCATGAAATAGTTTGAGCGCAATGTCTACTCTTATACTTTTAGCTGAGGTATACTTTTTGCTGAGGTATACTTTTTTGCTGAGATATACTTTTGATTAAGATATAAGTCTTTAACCGAGGCATTGCACTTTTTGCATATGGCATCTTGGGAGAATGATGATATCATATTGTCACGTATATCTTCAGTATAAATTCTCGTACATCTCTCGCGGTCCTGTCAGTCTTGCAGACAGTGAGTTGGACAGTCGGTTAGTCTATCCGTCTGTTAATTATCTTATTCGCTTTTTAAAGATGGATAATTTAAATACATTGATAGGATATACAACTTACATGAGCATGCAAGCAGTGCTGCTAGCTGAAAAAAGTGCAGTATTGTCCAATATTGTACGCAATTTGCAGGGAGCGAGTGCAGCCGTAAGTGGACACACCGCTGAGACATTTAAAATAAATGTGGACATATGCAGTGAAAACAAGTTACTAAGGGGAGCGTAA